>NC_086349.1:21574246-21874246 GCF_036324505.1 Eleginops maclovinus | reverse complement strand
ATATTTAAGAAAATATTCAGACTGTTGTGTAAAAGGGAAATCTCACAGCACATTCTGCTGATCATTTCAGTTGCCTTATCATCACAAACTGATGGTGTAATTATAATGAACGAAATAGTTAATAGCCAGCAGGATTTACAATGAAATGAATGTGTTGTTGTTGTTGTTGCTATTTTTGTTGTTGTTGTTTTTATTGTAAATAAATGCCCTGAGAATTTTAAAGTCTTTTGAATCCTTACTTTTTTCACCCTGCGTCCGCCACTCAAATACCAACCAACTGTTGATGTTCCACTTCCCACCATCTTAATGAAAGCTCAGAGAAAAAGCCCCATGAATAAATGATTTGATGTGGCTGCCCATAAGTATGTAAAACTAGAGCAATCTAAAAGTGGAGGCTTCCCTTTTTATACAACTGTGCCACATGGAAGAATGAAATATATTTAAATGAATCAAAGGGAAATAAAACTCAATTATGACTGAAATGGGCTTTCCAAATGTATCTGCACACAAAAGTGGATTGTAAAATGTTTATGGAACTTCATAGATTAAATGCAATTTTACTCTGTCCTGAACATTTGGGACTTTTCTGTTTTTATGCAAAGAATTGCTTGAATATGTGCACATTTTTTCATTCTACGAGTCAATTAAAAAAGGTCAGACTACAAAGTGAAGGTCAGATTGTTTTTGTGTAAACAGCAGTAGCTTGCTGCATTGTAAGAGAGTGTGCTGCAAAACCCCTGGGGCATGCTGGGTTTTTCTTAGGCTATAGCAGCAGACGTTTCAAATACGGTCTAAAATACAAAACACATACCATGAATGTGAATGAATTTAGTCCTTTTGATAGAATGAAATGTGATATATATTCCCAAAATGTATTTCACTTTACAGATGCATTTAAGATGCAGTAAACCTAAATGATGTAAACTCTTATGTCATAGCTGTATGTTGCTTAAAATGGCTATGCTCCACACCCACTTTATTCAGTTGACCAATGAAGAAAAAGTATTTTCTGTCTCATCGATTGCCTGCAGGTCTACGTTTTTTTTTGTTCAACAAATACTACAATTGAAGAGGTTAATACATTTTAGGTTTACAGTAAGTCACAAAAATAAGTTTGCTCCGATGCAAATTATCCAAGACATGCTTCTTGTATTTCTATGTATTGTTTTATTGGCTCAACAATTATTTATCCTCCCTGTTTAATTTATCCTTGCCCTGAATTCGGGAACATTAGTCCGAATTCAATTTAAGGTCCTTGTTGTTGAAACAGCTATTGCATTTGAACCTATCATTGGACTGATAGTGCCCTCTAGTGGAGTCATTCAAGAGCTAAACTCACCTACTGTGTCATAAAAAGCACAAGTCCACTAAGTTTTATAAGTGATTATAAATATATAGTTGGGTTTAATGTATTTATTTAATACGTGAAGAAGAATTATACCCTCTGGTGCCAGGAATAACGGTTACAGCGGAACCTTTGTCTCTTCTGAGAAACAGGAAATGCTTTACATTTGTGTTACTCAAGCCGGAAGTATGCTCCTAGAGTCACATTGAAGTCGAAAACCCGGGTCATATGAGTATAAGGTAACGTAACGATGTATATAAAATACAATCAATAGTGTCATTGATGTGGTCAGATAGCTGAAATCCGAATTATTCTTAACTGCAATCTTTGATAATGATAATATCGCGACTTTAACGCAATAAATCGGGGCTGCGTTCTAGCTAGCATTAGCAACCGTCACCTGGCCACTATAAAATACGTGTTATTTAATGAGGTTTCATTAGTATTGATTATTTTACACTCTCACAATGTTTTACTTTGTAACACGAGTGCATTATATATTTTTGGGTACCGTTATTTAAAGAGGATTATCGGGTAATCTAAAGCTAACCCAGCTAGGTTTTACATTATATCAGAAGAGTCAGAAACAGGTTTATATACATGGTGCAACATAAACACAGTTAAAGAAGCTAAAAGGTAAGTATTATAAAACACTTTGTATTAAAAATATTACACTACAGATATAGAAATGATTTACCTGCAATCTGTATACCACCAAACTGCGTACAGTAGCCTATACTATTGCACATATTTTACATTATAACATAATATAAAATATGTGTAGTAGTGTTGTATATGTTAGTTTAAAACATGAAGGTATACCTGCAACTGAACATTATTTTATAAATGTGTTTTATAGTGAAGTGACATGACCCATGACATTATCCTACTATTCCGGCGTTTTTGCATTTTTATTTGATACATCATTTAGCAAAATAACTTCAAAAATATAGTCCTTGTATCTGTTATTGTTTGTATTTACTTCTCGTTACACGTTTGTGATGTCTATGGAAAAGCCATGACCAACACAGTTATTTTCTTTCCCCACAGGACCAGTGACCACTCAACTCATTCCCGATGAATGCACTTGAATGATCAATAACAATGTTTTCGTCAAAGGTTGTCCCTCGTCTCAATCTATTACTTAGATCAACCTGTAAGTATTATCACGTCTCTCTCCATCCTTCTAAACCTTTGACTACATACTTTTTGTTTAGTATTGTGGCACACGGACTTTTTTTTTTCTATACATTTAATTTTGTTTAAGAAAAGCAAGTTGCCCCTTGTGCTCAAAGACTCAATATAGTATGATACGCAAATCAGAATCTATAAGTAGCACAAGGCGATATTCACACACATGTAATTGGTGAACAAACCTATTTTCTTTGAAAGACATTAAATAAACAAAGTTAGCATTTTTAAATATTCTGACTTTGAGCATTGCTGGAAGTGTGATTTTTCATGTGCTCTAAAAATGACAATGTTGGTCATGCTAAAATAAATGTACCTACCAGATTTCAAGAGTTAAGACCAATTACAACAACTGTTGTGGAATCTCTCCTTCTTATATTAGTTAGACAATGGGTATGCTATATTTCCAGTTATAAGAAATGTCACTCATGATGACATCATTTGTTTTTCCAGGTGCACTTCAAGCCCATGGAGAAATTTTGAATGGACGTGTACAACATGTACTTCCTGCTTACTGCTCTTCACTACAACAGAAACCGAGAAACTACTCAACAGCGGCAAACAACACATCTCCTCGATGGGTGCAACTCGACCCAGATCTGGAGGAAGTTCTTGTGCCGCGTAAACTGTCAGTGAGTCCCCTGGAGAGCTGGCTCTCCCTGCGCTACTCCCTTCCTCCCCTGCTGGAGTGCCCTCTGCCGCAGGAGGAGGTGGCGTTACTGGAAGAGCAGTTGCTGCCACCCTTCTCTGTCCCTGTGCTGGAGGACGGGGAAGACTCAGCGGCACCCCTTAGTTGTAAAAATGTTCTGGAGATCCGACGGCGGAAGATCAACCGGCATAAGTACAAGAAGCTGCTAAAACGGACTAAATTCTTGAGGAAGAGAGTGATGGAGGGCAGAGGGAAAAAGAAGCAGGTGAGAGTTTCTTCTGTTTGGGAATAAGTTATCAGTATGATTTGTGATGATTTCTTTTAATCTTGTATTGTTTTATTTAACTTCAAAGGTGTTTATATCATCGTCTACTTATTAACAAATGAAATGTTTTAAAGTACTACCTCTAAACTGTTTGTTTGTGTCCTGTGCAGAAACGATTTGAGAAGGATCTGAAGAGGATTTGGACACAAGCTGGACTGAAGAAGGCTCCAGAAGGATGGAATACACCTAAGATCTTCCTTAAACAGCACGGAAACAAAAAGGACTGAAAAACACTGACCGTATTTCAAGTTTGACTTGCATCCTTCACACTGGACGGCTCTACACACCTTAACACCAAATCAGTCAGCCTATTCCCTGTGTGTACCATTTTTTTAACTAAGTGTTGATCATCTAATAAAAATGTTTCTCCATCAAGCCAAATGCAAGGTGTGATGTTGATTTGTGTTTTCATATTTATATGACAGGACATCTTACGTTTTTCTTTTCCCTTAATGTGGACGGCAGTAATGTGCAAACAAACACAACAAAATGTTTGCCTGGAACTACTGCTTTCTGGTTATCTCAAGTATTTTATTTATCTATAGCAAAAGTAAATCAGAAATAAAGGCACCCAAATGTCATTCATATTTAACTATTATAATTCTAAATTCAGCTTGTACAGTAAAACCTCTTATAATAGGCCTTGAAGTGAAACTGTTCCTTTGGGGGCTTTAATGCAGAAACCAGCCTTTCTAAGATCAAAAAGCTGGAAATGAGGAAAGATCTTTTCTAATCCCTTCCCTGGTTCCCAAGGACTGGTTTAAAACTTTTACAACCATATAAAAAAACTGGTGTCTTGACATGTTGCTGAAGAGTTTGATGTGCAAAAATGCTTGAAGCGCCTTGTTAACTTTTTTTCTTCTTATGTGTTGTTGTTGTGTAATAGCCTATTAAAATCTGTCAATTTTAGACTGACAACAAAATAAGTTACAAACCACGTTTTTTTTCTGGGGGCCAGGGTTATCCGTTTCACATTTTGGGGAATGTCCCTTTAGTGCATTTTTAATATTCGGTTTGTATGTTGGTAAATTATAGTTTTCTCCCTAACCTACCATCGTTGATGATCGCACTGCAACACATGTTTTTCGTCAAGGCTGCAGAAGTGTTGGATTTCATGTGCTGCTGGAGGCGGAGCGTGTGGACTCTCTAGTCTGCAGGAATACAACAAATACAGCTGAGCCGCAGCTCCGGGGATCTGAAGCTCCTTGTGTTTTATCAATTAAAGCACACATCACCTCCTGACAGGCTTTACATCCACACCGTGGATAAGATGCACCTCGACATGACTCTCCTTCAGAGTAAGTTCTTTCCTTTTCTTACATTCAAAATATAAACATAACTTTGAGAAACTTTCTTTGTTCTATAATTGGATCCAGGTTAGTGTTGCCCGTCGGGAACAAAAGCCGAAATACCTTCAGTTCTAATGCCTCCTCTGCTGCAATGTAAACATCTTATTTTAAAAAAGGTTTTCAATGATATTTCTTCAGAATATCTTTGCAATATAAACTATAAAACAGACCCCGAAACAGCCTTAAATGTTGTTGTTAACTGGTGGAAGCTTGTATCTTAATACGACTCAATTGTGTTCTGTTTCCAAATAATACATATAAATTAACAACGATGTTATTTATTGATTATAAAACCATAAATAACATCGTTGTTAATTTCTCTGTTAGATCATTTTTAGAATTTCTTGAGAATATTAATGTTGAATTAACAGCCAACTTTATGTACTTCTAGCCTATGGTTTTAATCAACACCCTTTTACACTGTTATCTCAGTATGTTGTCTTGAACTGTATTTCCACAGTGTAGAGTAAGTGGTGTTACTTGAGATGCCACAATATAATTCTCTGTCGACCTGTAGCCTTTGTTTTGAAATGTTCTAAAAAATAAAAGTATTGAGCTTCATGGACTTGAAGTGAAACGCTGCATTGAATAGGCTCTAGCTTCAATAACGGTGCATGACTTTACTGGCCTCGGCCTGTTGATAGTGTGTATGTGGGATTTTTTGTGGCTTCAGCCCAATGTGTTTCTCGTTACCTGCGGTCTGAACAGTGCAGTCAGCAGAATCCTGCAGCCCGTCATTAAATGTGTCAGTAAGGGCTTCACCGCGAGCGGGCTGCGTTGAGTCCGCGCGACGTGGAGGAAGGGGATTACTGTAACCGAGTTTATGGTGGCTCTGTGTTAATGACCGGCCACCTACAACAGGGCGTGCGAACGATTAGAATTGCTGTTAGATTTTTTAAACTAAATACGTGTTTAAACATGCAAAATCATGGCGTAAAATGACAAGGTCGTTGAAAGGTAACATGTTTGTGTTTTGTACAGGCAGTGCCTCGAAATTGTTCAGCAGAAAAGTATAGCTTTACAGTAAAAAAACAAAACAAAAAGCCCACACTGAGATAATGTCAATACATTTCAAGTCTAAGACATTTGGGCGGTTTACATAACGTTTAAATAAACCCAGAAGCAGTGGTTGAAAGTACTGTAATTTCCTCAAATACCTGAGTACAACTTTATGATACTTACTTACTTTAGTATTTCCATTTACTGCTGCTTTATATATTTCCACCCATACATCTCAGAGTGAAGTGATATAATACTGCATTTGCTGTACTAAATGTATCACTTAAAATAGCAAATCAATTATGATATATAGCCTACCTATGGTTAAAAACACATTTTACTATCCATTGTGAAATCCACAAGCTATCAATATATACAGAAACAAGCTTCACTTGTATTATCTGCCATATATAACTCATACTATTATTTGACTCATGTATTTGACATTCTAATAGTAACACTTCTGCATAATCTATTTAGTATTTTTAAGGATAGTTTGATGCTAACACTTTTTTAAAGTAACATTTTGAATACAAAACTATATTATTCCTGCACTTAGTGTTACTTCAATACCTTTTATATACTAAACACTACAGCATTTCTTCCACCCCCTGCCAAGAAGCTATGTAGAATCACCTGATCCTGCACATTTCTAAGATAAATACCTACATTTACAATAATATACCCAGTACTGTGTCATACAAAACATATTCAACAACTTCACATCAAGAAGTTGACCTATCCAGAGGAGAGTCGATTGGCTCTCAAGGCGTGTGACTGTATCTTTGTTTAGCTGAGTCTGCAGCTGGACACATCTGTTTGATTTATTCTAAACCTGTGACGAAGATATGAGAACTTCACAGAACAACAACAGCCATGAATCACAGAAACTTTGCTGAGAAATCACATAGTTTATGTTTGAGTTGAACCCTTTTTAGTTTTCCCTTTGGGGTTTACAATGTGTTGAGTGATTCTCCATGTGATTCCTCGGGTTGCAAGAGACAACAGTCATTTGGAGATCACTTGGTAAATGCATGTTATTATAGTTGGTTACTCAATAGCACTTTGTCAAGTCTCTAGTGTTAAACCAGCCTGGTGAGTCATCAGCTCGCGTGTGTCTGGAGGTTTGATGAGAGAAAATTACAGGGGTTGGCACACGTTGTTTTACCTTCTGCAGGAAAGTTTATAGCCTTCATTAGAAAACCTTATTGTTTTCCAGCATGACGTCTCCTTTCCGATGCCAACGTGTTGGCTCAGTAAGTTTTGGCCAGCTTTAAATGGTATATTATTTTGTTGCTAACTTACTTTCAAAATCACAGCAATCTCTTTTGTGATTAAATCCCTGCTTTTAAGCAAAGTAGCTGCTTTCCAACAGTGTATTGTTAGTGAAAAAGGCACCATTTCTTTTGCCTGTGCTCACAAATAAACTGCATCAACCTTTTTGTTGGTTTGTTTTTTTAAAATAATATTACAATTCCAGAAAGTCTCACTTTAGCATAAATAGAGATTATTAGCTGAGTCATAGTTCATGCGAGTTTAGAAAAAACAACTCAGTAATACTACCACAATATTTAATGTGTATGTACCAGGTTACTGTCATTTCCAGATGTAGGGCTCTTCCCGACCTCACATCTTACTCAATTTTGACCTCTTTCAACAAACCTGTAATCAGTTTTAGGTTTTTTTAAAACTTTAATTGTCTTCTCCTTTATTTTATTTTACATTACTGAGATAGGGGTTTACCTTTTATCCAACAATTACATCACCCTGAAAGCCCCGCACCTCCATCCTCTATAGTTCACAGTACGCATTACCAGTACAATAAAAAATACACACAGGTGTTTGGTTTTGACACCAGGCAGTGTGACTGAAGTGAGGCGAATAGAAGCCCGGTTCTTCATCCCCTCAGGATCATGGCCTTGCAGCAAGCCAGCGGCAGCCAGGATGAATAGAGCCTCTGTATGCCTTGGCTGCATGCGCCTCCGCTGGCCCTTCAGTAAACACACGACTAAATAGCGCTGTGGGAAAAATCCAGTGGAAATAGCAAATGAGCTGTAGGAAAAATGTCCTATCTCTAGAGTGAGAAAACACAAACACACAATATATATTTCCAGAGAAGATTGTTGATATCTAGTATATTTCTTCTGCTGTTGCATTCCTAGATTCTTGCCTTTTACCATGTCCTTGTTTCTTCAGCTTTCCTCTGTTATTTTAAAAGTCCTCCCACTGGACCCAGATCTGTTGCAATGCTGATATATTTTACTGTCGGGTCAGTCCAGGTCAAACCAACACTTTCCAGTCAAAAACAACATGTTTGCAGAGTCTTATAAATATTTCTAAATACCTAATTAGTGAACGGGCTGGTATCTGTATGATCAAAGTGCTTGAGGATCTAATCCCTTATGTTTCGTTTTTTTCCCAGTTTTTTCTGTGC
Source organism: Eleginops maclovinus (assembly GCF_036324505.1). NCBI lineage: Eukaryota > Metazoa > Chordata > Actinopteri > Perciformes > Eleginopidae > Eleginops > Eleginops maclovinus. The sequence continues at coordinate 21,865,954 of NC_086349.1, read as the reverse complement.
TCTTACTGCCAGGAGGTAAGGCATTTATGTTTCCCCATGCACAAACTTAATGTGTAGTAGCTCATGTCCTCGCTCCACTGATCTTCTGAACCTACATGTTTATTTCTTTGTGTCAGCGTGGGGTCAGTTCAACACAAACACAGTTGGCGTGGTGGTGGAGGCTAAGAACATCACCCTCCCTGAAGGCTCCAAGGCCGTTCTTCCCTGCCACAGCCCCCGCATGGTGTGGACCCAGGACAGGCTGAAGGACCGTCAGAGGGTGGTCCACTGGGACTTGGTGCGCAGCAGCCCGGAGTATTCTGTGGAGCGAGTCCTGGACATGTCCCCTGGAGCCCGCCAGAGGGTCTACAATAGCGTCAACAAGGGACGCATTTTCGTCCCAGACACGGCTTTCAGTGACGGCAACTTCTCCCTTATCTTTGAAAGTGAGATGTCCTCTTAATTTCCAGGAGCACAATAACCATTGGACTCTTTTATTTATGTTGTAAACTAATGGCTGCTCTGATTTTTATTTCTTTAGATGTGGTTGCAACGGACAAAGGAGTTTATACTTGTAATCTGCACCATCACTACTGCCAGATTCACCAGTCCATACAAATCCAGCTCAATGTCACAAAGTTAGGTGAGATGTCCCTCCAGGGTGAAATAGTTGGAAGCTTTTTGAGCTAATAAAGAAACTTCCCATATACTGTAGAAAGCTAAATGCTTTACCATGATTCACTAATCTGATTTGATAGTAATTTATTTCCTGCTCATGTGTTTCCAGCTCGTAAAGAGAAACGTTACTGGGACGGGGAGAAGACTGTGTTCGTGGTGATGTTGGGCAAGTCGGTGGTGTTGCCTTGTGTGAACCGGCGCTCTTTGTGGAGGGAGGGCCTCCAGGAGGACCAGCAACAGGTGGCCCACTGGGACTTCCAACCCCCCGGTGTGCGTCCTGACAAGGCCGACCGCCTGGTGGACCTCTATGCCTCTGGAGAACGGCGAGATTATGGACCACGCTTCGGGACGAGCAAGATGAGCGTGGAAGAGGACGCTTTCACTTTAGGGGACTTCTCACTGTCCATCCTTGACTTGAAGCCTGTCTATAAAGGCCTGTACTCCTGCCACCTGCATCACCACTACTGTGGACTTCATGAGAGACGCATCTTCAGGCTCAATGTGGGACCTGCACTTCCCCCCGCACCCACAACAGCACCCAAAGTTGATGTGCCAGAGCCAAGTAAGTCCCTCAGAATTAAAAATAACAAGAGACACATCACAAGAGCTTTGTTTTTTTTCCAGAAGCTACAGATGGTTAATGTTTTTCCTCATATGGTTTCTTCGCTGAATCGTGGATTGAATAACAACACAGACCCTGGACTTTTTTCTTATGATTATAGGCATAGTTGGTCAGTTAAGTCAGTTCCGCTTCTCCTCTGCCAATTCTCTCCTCAGACCTCTCTGTTTTTGAGTTTGAGCTGAAGAGGGAGGGAGGAGACAGAAGGAATGTAGAAGGTAGTTGAGTAAGAAATAAAGAAATAAAAGAAATCCTTCTGTTAGTCGTTGCCTGTTAAAAAGTGGGGCTTTTTAAAGTATTTTTAACATTTTTGTTTTGGCTTGGGACGCTGTCTGCAGTAAACAGCTTTAAATTGGCTACAGCGGAAGTGGTCTAATTTTCCTCGCTGGCTTTTTTCATTTTTACTGCTTTTTCATTTACAGCTGGAGACATTTTAAGTGGGCTGAGCAGAGGAGTAGGTTCCAACAGCCAGTCATTTTGGGGTGGAGGGTCCTATCTCTGTTTTTTTCCTCCATTTGACCCAATTTTTCAGAAGTCCCAACCACACGTCTAGACGGGCTGCATTGCATCTTAATTTTTGTTTATTTTTTCTCTCAGTCTGCTCTGTTTATCTGGGGATGTATATCAGTCTCTGTTTGAGGGGCATTTAGCAGCAGCAGGAAGTCTAACACATCTGTTCAACATCTGGGCCAGCTAGGACATGAAAGAGCATAGAAAGGGGAGGGGATGCAGGTATGTGTTGGACTATGAATCCTACCCTCCTGTAAAGAAACGACAGCACATGTATTGGCTTTTTTAAGCATGTTGAAGAAATGCCCACGTGGCTAGAAGACATCCTGTATGACTTTTTATTCATGTAGGAATTACGTTTTGTTTTTAGCTTCACTGGTCTTGTCTGGTAAATTAAAGCTAAGTTGTTTATGCTCGGGAAGGCGCCAGCAATCATCTGAAACTACAAATCTCACAAGAGCTTTTCCATTTAATGTTGTAATTATTTGTTGCAAGTAACATTTTCTCTTTGTAATCATCAAGAGGCCATTAGGTGAGCCGTCAGCAATTCAATAGATATCTTTATCTTTCAAAGTAACATGCTTTCCTTCAGCTCATTGACTTGCAAATGATGCATATCCCACAGGCACACAAACACAGGCTAACCTCTGCACAGCATATGTGAAATAAACGTTAACACGTACGCACTTGTCAGATCTGTCACAAAAATGGAAATGGGTTCCTGCTGGGACTTGGCTGGAGCTCTAGTTGTGACTGTTGAGCTGTAGAGACAATGACCTTGGACATGTCGTTTCAATTTCATGCATTTTAGGTACATTAAAAACTGACAGGTGATAATTGCTAACCAGGCTGTCTATAAGGAGGGTAATTAAGTCAGAAAAAGCTTGTTTTTTGCTGGTTTTAAAAGCATCAGGGATGTTTTCCTCATTAGTCCCTCAGCGGCACCTCAGTGTATTTTACTAGTGTCCAATTTAGCTGCTTAAATGAGAGACCAAAGAAAATCCTTTACTTAAATGAAATACTCAAAAGGAAAATATTTGATGTCTTTCATGTTATATTCTTTCTGTGATCTCGCTTCTGTTATTTGGCTGCATTTGAATTTCGGGATAAATTGAAAAACTATAGGAACAAATATTTTTTCCACCCTTCATTAGCTCTGTAAAAAAGCATTGAAAGGTTATTCTGCCAAAGCATCTGTGGAACTGTACTGTATGTAATTATATATGAAATACTGTTTGTAATGGGCAGTAGTTGTTATGATCTTCCACCTCCTACCCCATATTTATTGTGTTATTATCCTCAGCTATAAGTGTATACCAACTGTCTGGCTTACTGTGAAGACTGGTAGCTGCCTGCAGTGTTGTCAGATGTGTTTAAACTGTAGAGTTCACTCATGAGCTCTGCTTTACGTGTCACAGTGCCTCGATGCAGAAACTCAACTTCTGTGTTTGTGAGAAGACTTCAGGAAAAGGCCTAAATGGAAAACTAATAGAGACATAGAAACAAACCACAAAACAAAAGCTGTCTCTCTTCCCTCACACTTCCCCTCCTCTTTTCTGGTTAGCATGTCTTTTTCTGAGGACAAAAAAGAATAACAGCTGCATGACATCAGGTCTGGAACGCATTACCACAGAACAGATGTTTAACTCCTGCTCTCCCTCTCTGGCTTTTGGAAACAAATTGAAAAATAATAAACTTTGGTAGGAATAAAACGCTTTGAGAAATGTAGAAATGCATTTCATTGAAAGGGATTTATTGCCATTATGATAATCCAATTAAACAATCCATAAATTACTTTCAATACATCCCCTTGTTGTAGACTGTAAGTACATGGAGTTAACTTGATATATTTACCATGTGGACTATTTCATATATCTCCATAAGCTCTTATTATGTATGAGGCAATTGTTTCTTGAGGAAAATTATTTAATTATGCATTTTCTGCCTTTAGGGACTGAGCAAGAGGTGGAGGGTCCACGCGTGGTGAACGTCATCTTTCCTGAGCAGCGAGGTTATTTCGTGCAGCATTTGGGCTACTTCCTGGCAACGTTCTTACTGCTGGCGTTCATCGTTGTCGCTGTCATCGTGATGACTAGGAGACGCAAGAAGAGAGGTAATGTGGGCATCACAACTTGTTCTTGGTTTATGTCTGACTGTAAAATCATATTTTATCATTTTTTAAAAGCATATTTATCGAGAGCACATTTTGTGGATTATTTTGTTTTAAATTGTTTGTTAAATCTTTCAGGGCTGGAGTACGACATGCGTAGATATGATCGGTAAGACACTCCTGCACAATAAATTATGCATTTTTGTTTTAATTGAATCCAATTATAAGTGGAGCAATTCTTATTTCTTTGCAGGGGAACTCTGACCAGTGGAGGTGAAATGTCATTAGAATGCACAGAACTGAGGACTTGCAACCAAGAAGAACCTCTGAATTCAGGTATAGTAAGCTTCAGCCACACGCATGCACAAAACATAAATGTTCTACCCTATATATTTATAAAAAAAACAATCTTTCGACTAACCTGTGTGTCTACAACAATCCACAGACTACAAAAACAACCTACTGAAAGAGAGAGATATGTCCAAAGACTGCAATATGGGTGAGCAGACTTCTTGCAGGGCTGCATTTCAGTAGATAAACATTGTAGGTTAGAAACCACAGATAAGAAACACTATACTTTATTAATGAAATATCTGTCTCCCATATCATTCAGACCTTGATGGGAAGCTGTGGAAGTGAGTGCGATATTTCTGAGATGCTGCTGGCAGGTCCAGAGCAAACACCGGAAGAGTAAAGGGCCGTGGAGAGAAAGGAATAAAAGAGGAAACCCAGGAGAGGACAGGAGGAATGCTCCCTCTGCTGTAACTGTAACACACTAAGCTTTTCAACTAAAAGCCAGCATCATTTTTTTATACATGTTTTTTATATAACTTTCATCAGCTGTTATAACAATATGGACATGTATTATGATCCTTGCATTCATTGGTTGGTTGATGATGATAATTAGGCATTTTTATCATCCTTTTATCATTTTTTTTTTTTATAAAAATGCATGCTGTTTATTGAGTATATTTTATGTATACGTTGCATGCTCACAGCTATTTTCCATTCTTGAATATATTTTTTTTTGCACAATTTCTGCTCTACTGTAATTTGCAAGGGTGTTTAATAATGCTTTAAAGGTTATATTACTGTAGTAGTCAGTTTCAGACAGGGGTTGGAAACAAGTGCCACACATTTCTTGCTATTATAGGAAGACATTTTACACTTTTTGACAAATTAACTTTTTTGATTTTATGTATTCTTTAGACTTTCAGACCTAAATTCCTCTCTGAATAATATTTTTCCCTAATGGATTCATCTGTTCATTGGTAACTTATCAAATGAAAGATATATAGCAAAATTGTTGGACCACTGACTAAAGGCTCAGTCAACCAAAACTCAGGTGAAAAATACAAATCTCTTATTTGGTATTTAATGGGCTGTGCAGTGTTTGTTTGCATCATGTACTCTGGATTGTAAAACACTGAATTTTCACTACTAAATCTGCTGGTCAATGATAGGTACAAACTTGTTTTAAATGTGCGGCTATAGCTGTATGAGGTTTACTGCAGGAAGAAGAGTGTTTTACTTTTTCAGTAATGCTTAATCACAAACTGTAATCTCGATTCCGTTTTCTCTTTTCGTCTCTTTTGCACACTATTTTTGGTCTCTTCTAAGAAATATTTCTTCTATTAAAGCTTCACAACAGTGGCCACAGACTCAACACTCTTTGTTCTGGTTGTTAAACGGTGGGTCCACTTGTATTGCACACATATTTGGTGGTTGGATGAGGCGAAAACAGGAATATGAAATGTAAATGTGTCCTCTGAAGTCTTGATGATTAGGATATGATTGAAGCAATATTTGAGGTAAGTAAATGTACCTTCGTTTTAAATTAAATTAACGACTGTGTAGTTCATGTGACATAACCAGCTGTGCAGTACAAAGCTTTCACCTATTTTTTACTCCTGGGGTGATCAGTCACGTGCAGTGATTAATAAGCAATTACAATCATATGATTAATGTCTAATAATTGCTTCCAATTGTAATTATTGTAATGAGCATATCTAAAATGTATTAAGCCCATTACCTTGATTTAATTGCCCATTAGTCTATATAAAATAATGGCCGAGCATCTGCTGTATTTCAAAAAAAATGTTACGGTGTGTACATATTTGTAGGATTTCAGTTTTAGTGATTGTCTTTTCTTTTTATAATCATTAATAATTGGTCAAAATAGGTCATCATGCTTTCAGAACTCTATATTTTTTGGCCGATTATATTGAAATGTATGTTAAATATGTATTAAATGTAATTGATCCAGCTTGAAACCATTATATTCCACTGTTATATCAGAGTTCGTAGTGATAATGAAAGAAAACCCATGCTTTAAAGCCAGGGCACTTCCTCTTTGTTCATGCCTGCACAGTGTACAGTGTGAGCGTGTTGTATAAGATGGGCATAAAGGCCTGCGCACAGCACAGACACGCCACTAGATGACAGCACTGTCTAACCAATTAGCTTGTGAAAAATAGCAATATTCCCAACTCCATATCGCTGTAAGGATGTGGACTGTCCCTTCCTGTTTTAGTGCCGAGAGAGCCACCGTACCGCCTCACACCGGAGCAGGAATACAGGCACTCATAACGCGATTATGTCTGGATTTTCGCCGTTTTTGTCAAAAACACGGAGCTGTTTTTCCCACCGTGGCACCGTGTACAGGTTTATATATTAGGGAATGCTGTTATGTTATTCTACGGGTAGCTGGTAACATAGCAGGCCTGTGTATTGCGCTGCCAACCCTTGTTTCCTTTCCTGTGTCAATGATTGTCCTCCCCTCACTCTCATGGCGGAGACTAAAATAATATATCACATAGACGAGGAGGAGACTCCTTATCTGGTCAAACTCTCCGTTTCTCCGGACAAAGTCACGTTAGCGGATTTTAAAAATGTCCTCAACAATCGACCGGTCAATAGCTACAAATTCTTCTTCAAATCGATGGACCAGGATTTTGGGTAAGTGGCCACCATGATTATTATTAGCCTGTTCGTCTGGTTCACTTGCCATTTATTATTGCAGTGTGTGTATAATAAGTGTATTACAGGGCGTGATAGACCACATCAGACGGCGCTGGCTGCAACATTGTACATGTGTGCAAACTACAGTGCCATGTCTGTTTCCATGCTCCTGGCACCTGCTCATTATTACTACCCTGTGCGCAGTGGAGGAGACACACGAGTGTTTGAAGTGATCCCAGATCTGTCCTAATGACGCAGCCCTGCATGTATACACAGAGCCAGACCCTTGCCCCTCTTATTAATGTAATTATATTATCCCATATTAGTGTCAATATATGAGCCATGTGGACTATAAATGAGAAAGCAATGTTGACAAAGGCTCCACATGTTCAAGTTCAGGTTTCATTTCGACTTGTTTTGTTTTTTGGTTCCTCTCGGCCATTTGTCAGTCAGTGTATGTCATAAGCATTTATTAAAATAGGTTTTTGAAAAAACATTTATTTATTACAACCCAGGAAGGTTGCCACAGACACTCACAAGCACACACAATGGACTGTGAATCCCAAGGGAATATGGCAACCATAAACTAGAGACTGTGGTTGTTAGATATGCAATCATGTAATCAACTTCTGCATTAATGACCCCACCTGTCAAACTGAACAACTTCCTCATAACCTTGATTGTTTGAGCAGATAATGTATTGTATGTATGTACAGCAATGTATGATTGTTCCCTGACAAATACAGATATGTAGATAGAAAGATACAGAGATTGGGAGATAGATAGAAGCTGGTAATATCCTGTGTTACTGCAGAGCAGGTTTTTGGGCATTAAGAGTCAAATCTACACAGTAAATGTGTTTAGACCAACAGCTATATACATCTATGGAGTCTTACTATTAGTATCCAATGAGGCACAATGTTTGCCGTCTCATCACATCCCACTGTCTTTTTGGACATGTATTTATTGTACTGTCATAAGGAGAGAGAGTAATTAAATTAATGACTAAAGCTACAGTCATGTTGAAGCTGATTACGTTGTAGCATTAATCACAGGATCATTTAGATCACATTACATGTCATGTAAACCTATTATTAGATAATGATTATTGACACAATTAGTAGAATGTCTTTATTGTAAATGTATTTTTATTTTTTGGGTGGATTTTCCTTTACTAGCCACAGAACTTCCACTGGATGTTGGACTTGAAAACTATGATTATTTCTTTCTGCTTTCTGTATTTAAATTTCTCTCCGTTCCTCTCTTTGTATTCCTGACCTGATTTTAAAGATTTACTGCAGCTCTATAAAGCACTGCGGCCTTCTTGGTCAGCGAGATCTACTTCTATCAGGCCTCTGCTGAGGATGACATATTTGTGTCAGTGACTGTTCCTCATTCCAGTCTGAAAAGTCAGACATGATCCCACACACATTAATTTTCGGCACTGCAATCACAAACATTATTGGAGGAAATGCAGAAGCAGCCAGTGTCATTAAAGCCAAATGTCACAGATTTCCACTGCAGCCTGACCTTGTGTGGGAAACTAGCTCTTCCTGGTGGCAGGCTAGGCTTGGTGCTCCGCTTTGTCCCCGGCCCCGGCTTCCTGCCTCAGTTGCAGTGCAGGCCGGGCTGCTTGCTGGGCCTCAGGTGATCGACAAGCAGATTATGGAAACAAACAAAGCATGTTTGCGTACTCCACATGGTGATGTGGTTCTGTGTTGCTAAACACACCGCAACACCAGGCTGACCGGCTCCTGCATGTGCGTCAATAAAGCATGTTAAATTATGGTGTGAATTGGACATTGTCAAAAAACCATGTTTCACACAGGGCTGGTATACACAGTTTACAAAGGCGTCTCCATCAGCATTCCAGCCTTTGAGATAAGGTTGAATATTCAGGCTCCGTGTGCGCCGTATGGTACTGGCACAGTATGGAAGCAAAACCCAGTCAAAGGCACGGAGGATAGCAGCGCTTTGTGGTAGCCATTCTGGCTGTACTGCATACACACAGACAGTATGGCTGCTGGAGAATTAGCAAGGGAGGAATAAGACTGCTGAGCAGAGAGGGAAAACATCAAATCCCTTGCAGTTATAGACTGTGTTTGAAATGTAAATGAGCAGTCAGTGCAAGGTCCTCTGTAGTAGACCCCCTGTGGTGCAGGAAAAAACAGCCACTCTCTTATGGGATTGCTGAACTACATTTGTGCTGGCAATATCGTCTCTCTCAGCAATGGCCGCACAAATTTGATAAACGGTTTGCCCCCAAAACGCCTCAGCTTACTGCGGTGAACATGTCATTTCAGCTCCCTTTGGGATCAAGAATTACATGCAACCACGGGCTGTCGCATCTCTGTCCACACAACACAGCACGGCAAATTAAACCATGAACGTTTCTTTGTGCAAATTTCATACCTCAGTTGTTTTTCCCCACTTAAATTTCATTCAGTCATCAATATTCATAAGACAGGAAGCTTGTTGAGGCTGTGTTGTTTTCAAGCATCCCACTTAGGGTTTTTGGAGACTACAAGGTGATGATATGGCATTTTGTCATTGCCACTGGTGGTGAGTGGGTTTGAGACCTCACTATAATGCAAGTCACAGCGGCACTCTGGAGCTGAGGAAGCAGCCAAGCTGAAGCTCTGAAAGAAACAGTCTTGTTTGTGCCTTAGAAATAGGGGGGCTGGTAGGGGAATCTCTCTTCTGATGAGGTAGGGCTGCTAAGCCCCTGTAGTTAGAGGACAAAAACCTGCAGCTTTCTGCACAAAGCACCCCTGCTTCACCTTTCCTGTTTTTGCTTTGACGGATTTCGAAGGTTATCCCTCATTTGTGTCTCTTAGCATTAACAACAACGCCCTCACGCTTGAAAATGACCCAATACATCTGAGTTTGGTTATGAAGACGCTGATAACATCACACTAAGGGTACTAAATGTGACTTCAACAGTTTGCTATTATTAACAGCCTTTTAGGTGGTTAATGTCAAATGTAGCTGTTTACTGAGAAAGATTCATATTGAAGGCAATCTATTTGCAACTATGTTTGACTACAAATATTTTTGTTTCCCTGTTTATAGTAACATTAACATCAGCTCACCAAGTCCTTGGACTGCTGGCCGCTGTTGGCTGGCTTCTCCTGCGTCTGGTTTCTGGTTGAGGCTGTAACTACCCAGCCCTCCTCTTTGTTTAAAGCATAAACAAACACGTCTAATCTTCCCCAGCTACACAAATATCTCCAACAGTAGAATATTCAGCAATCAGTTGGATAAATCTTCTGTCATTATCCTGTGAAATCTGTTAGGACCTATTTAAGCTGTCAGCCCTAACAAGTCAGATCTGTGACAGCAGCCCACGCCAGACATATGCTTCTCTGAACAGGCCTACTATTTGTTTGTGTGTTTTAATGTGTGTGTGTCTATTAACTATTCAGGCTCCTGATATCAGATTGAAGCTGAAAAGAATGCAGTCCATTGGTATTTTACCACATGATAAAGACGTCATTTGTTTTCGTTGGAGTTGTTTTTGAGGTCTTTTGGTTTCTAGTACTTTTAACAGACACATATATGTTTAAGAGATTTATTTTGAATGCCACTTCAGAAATCTTAAATAAACTTCAGGTTAGCAAGTGGAAGAGGCTTTTTCTCCCTGTCAAACATTAGAAAGATTCATTACTGACATTTTTTTTGCTCTGGCCACTCCCACATCCTCCCAAGTCACCTTACAGCTGGTCATGCAGCTTGAGCGAGAGGATGCAAACACTTCCTACGTAACAAGCAGCTGGCAGACTCAGCCCTCGCCTCCCTCCCTTTTCCTCCCCGAGGTGGAACAGGCCGCAGCGGCAGACTCTGTGGTCGTCAGTCCCGGCCACAAGGATACGTTATCTCCGTCCACCACTCCCAGCAATACAGCTCCCCCAGCAGCAGCGCGGACAAAAACACAACAGGCTTGGCTAATCATTCCAGTAGCAGCGAAGTTCTGGCAAACAAGAAGCAGAAAAAAAAAGCTCGCAGTCAGAGACACTCCTGCATAAAATCTTCTTAGGCTTTTCTGCTACTCTCAAGTCGCGCCTCTCCCTTTTCATGTACCATTTTCAAAGCCGAGAAGCTAAAGTGAGATCTCTAGAGTCTCGTAAATACTTAGTTGTATCAATTCAGGGGAAATCCTTTTGCAAATACTGTGCATAAACACATACACAGGGTTATAAGGGGAGCTGTTAAAAATAAATGGGTGGTTTGCCCAGTTTTTGTGTGTGTGTATGAAAGGTGTTTGCCAGCTCATTTCCTATACCCCTTCCCTAACTCCAACTTGATCTATATGACACAAGCAGGTATGGTGACTGGTTGCTGCTGAACTGTGTCCATGCAGGTCAAAGGGTAACTGGGAGGTATTTTTGTAGGTAATTTACAGCCGAGAAGAACGCACTGAGGGAGGCTCACACACTAGATCACTCTATTTATACACAGTCCTGTGCCTTCACGCCCTGTTGTCGCCGTTCTGAGGACATATCTATTAAGGCTTAATGATTTGAAAACAGATTTATTGTAATTAGTTTGACATTGGTAACACGGGTCAAAGTATTGAAGGGGATGATAGTTTGTTAGAATTAATATTCTCCTTGAAAAATATGTTAAAAGGATCATGGTGTGATTTTTTTGTGAGGATCTGTACCAAGATATGTTTTGCTGTAGAGTATGGTTTATAAGCCAAAAGTCTCTGCAGCACCACCATACTTAAATCAGAATGGTATTTTTTTGTTGTTGCCTTGAACAAATACTACACCTCTTGATTATTCCACTAGTCCACTAATAATATTCTTCTCTCTTTTTGCACTATTTTATTTATGTTATTTGCACCATGTATGTTGAGTTGTTGGAGGAGCACGCGACATAAGATTTTCATTGCCAACATATACGCTGTATCTGCTGTGCATATGACAAATAAAGCCTTGAAACCTTGAAACCTTGAAACCTAGTCTATATTTGATAAAACTCTGATTAATTGTTCAGGCCATCAGTAGACATTGTTAAACATGCACTGGTTGCTATTAGACACATTCATCACAGATTTATGCTCCTATCCTTGCCACTTTGACAGCCCTTATCACATTGTTTTGCTTAGTGTTAAGAGAAGGACACTACGATGTCCAAAAATCCGTAAATAGAAACTCATTCTCAGATTGTGTCATCTCTGCTGCTCTTTAAGCTCATCGTGCTAGCTAGGGTGCAAAGCTGGTTGAAAGCCATGTGGGAGACGTGACATACAAAGCGCAAATGTCTCAGTGTGTATTAACCACGCAGGGAAAGGAAGTGTCTCCACACTGCATTGTGTGGTATTGGTTGTTGCGCTGACTCTGTGTCCTGCTCCTGTTCGGTTAGCCTGACTGCTTCTGTCTGTTCCTCAGGGTTGTCAAAGAAGAGATTTCCGATGACAACGCCAAGCTGCCCTGCTTCAACGGGAGAGTAGTTTCCTGGGTAAGTGAGATGGATGGTTCCCCTCTCTGCTGGCTGTGAAATCTCAGCTCTAACCACAGATATGTAGAGCACTCGTAGATCATGTAGATGTAGCATTGTAACGCCCCCACAGAGCTTTCTGAACACTCTTCACCTCGATCTCACTGTTCAGCTGTATTGTATAGGTGTGGGTGATTCCATTAGGTAGGAAACATAGCTGCTGTTATAAAATACAATCAGACGTACGATCCAGTGTAACCGATCTGATGGTCAGTTACTCTATTGACTTCTGTAGCTTTAAAGTGATTTTTTATTATGGAACGTAAGCAGTGCTACGAGCTTAAGTCATCCTCAGGGACGATACATTAGGATAAATAAATCTGTTAAAAGAAGATGTGAGTCATGGCTCTGTCGTACCGAACAGATGACACAGGCACATGCTAATGCTTGACGTATTGATGGAATAATAAGCAAGAATATATAAATGAGTTTTACAGGCTGCATGTTAAATTGACCTGGTGGGTTTGTGTCAATTTATATTAACAATCAAGTATAAGAATATTACACTTTAGTGATCTCTGTAAGGAAAATGCACAAGTGCTCCACAGCGAGGTCGGAGGTCAGAGTCAGGGACACAGTGGTGGCTTTGGAGTCGTTAGTGGTTGTCTGTTGCTCAGTGTCACTTACACAGTGTCATTACTAACAACATGACTTAAGCCTGTACATAAATGTGGGCTCACTATACACACATTATCCTGCTGCTCAACAACCATTTCAACTATTTCACATTTGATTTACCAAAAATAATTCACTCTGCCAGTGGGCCCAAATGACTCTTAGCAAGGGCATCCATTTCATAATAAGATTTATTTTAAGATACCACCATTTCACCTTCTGGTCAGTTTTATAGATGTTGTTAATTGAATGATAATTGATACTGAATTAACTGTTTAGTATCATTACAACCTGTAATGCAATTAGCAAAGGTGTATTGTGTGATTATAGGTATATTTAAGCCGCTTCAAATAGTGTCAGAGTTTCTAAAAACTCCGTTATGGTGATTTAATCTGTATGTGATTTTCTTCTATTTTTTATGTTCAAAAATACAATTTAAAAAATGCAAATGAACAAATCTCGGATACCCTTTGCCCAACATTAAGGCAGTACTTATGTAAAACACTTCCTTTCATGCCTAATAAATTCAGATCAAACCCATGTTTTTAAAGGCATTGTAACTTAGGCAAACTATTACTTTAAATAGACTCATTAAACAAGATAGATAATATACTGTTTATGTGTCTGATATACACATATGCACTACTTTCAGTGTGTGATGTGCTGTATTAATAACAGGTGATATGATATCATTGACAATATGAAGGGGATCAATATCTACCAACCATTAAATGTTTTATTTATAAATGTCATTATATCATTTAGTATTTCCACTATCAATTTTAATTAATTAGGGATTATACGGCTATACACAATGCTGCAGCAATTAATCCTAATAAGCTCCATGCGTTTGGGAGAAAAAGAAGGCACTGGTGTGGGATTAGGAATCAGCATCAGGAGAGACAAAAGTCAGATCAATGCATCTCTAAATTATGGATATTTTTTTCCAAATGTTTCAAAAGCTTTCATCCATAAAACTGGAAAACGGAAGACCCCGTTGAAGTCTGTTCATCAGTTCAGACAGAAAGCCAGTCACCACACAGACACAAAAGGTGACGCAGCAGTACTACCAGCCCTTGAAATGGAGCCAATAAGAAGTAGTCCACAGGGTTCATTCAACAAGCTAGGGACACCATAGTGACACCTTTGAATCCCAAAGCTGGCTTTAGAATAATCAATGTGCATGCAGTTGTTATTCCTCCACGGTTGCCTGCTTTAACTTTCATTATCCTGGCTCAGATCAAAGGAGAGGAGTTGTATCTATGGATCATTGTACATCCCCCTTTGTACTGACTGTCAACTGAGTAAAAGCAGTGTGGCCTTTTGTTTTTTTTTCAGTTTTTCTTTCCTTAGTTGTTATGCGTTGCCACCAGTCTACTCGGCCTCTTTGCAGCATCTCGCCTTTACTCACACGTACACAAGATGTGCTCGTTGCCAGGTCTGCTGAGGCTGGGCAACGTATATTGATCAAATATTGATATTGTGTTACGAGATATCCTCTTAGATTTCGGATATCGTAAAGGGTTGTTTTTTCTTAGTTTTTACATTTTCTGAATTAACCATGCTGCTTTACCTGTTCTATTATGTCCCTTTTCCCGCTTAGTCATTACATCCACATTAAGCCCTACAATATCCGTACAGTATCGATATCAAGGAATTTGGTCAATAGTATTGTGATATTGGATTCATTTTCATATTCCTTAGCTCTAAATTAGGACGATATAATGCATGGAACTATTGTCGATGTTTCTCCAAGAGCTGATTATGTCTGGTCTTTAAAAATCGTTCCTTTGTTCCACCTTCACTCTCTCAGTTGGTGCTGGCTGAGAGCGCCCACTCTGATGGAGGATCTCAGTGCACAGAGAGCCATCCAGAGCTGCCCCCTCCTCTCGAGAGAACAGGGGGCATCGGAGACTCACGCCCCCCCTCCTTCCAGTAAGTATGCTGATTACTGCCTGTCATATATGCACAATTTCACACTCATGGGCATGCAGGGCAGATGAATTCAAGCACACAATTCTGTGCACTAGGTGACCTTTTTATTTCACAGCGCGCCATATGTGCTAATCACAATGTGGACGCTCATCAGAGAGATTTCTCCATTTTTCTCGTATGGGAGGTGGTCTATACGCCGGTTTGTGAATATGGCATTAAGTATGTGCTAAAGCTCAAGTGTCGGAACATGCATGGGTATAAGTATTTCTTTCACTTGTGTGTACGTTCCCTCCCGCCCACTCAACCATGGAGTAAGGCGTTAGTCTGCTCATCGATGTAAACATGATGCGTATATGCCGCCGCTGCTGCTGATTCTTGAAATAGCCTGCACGGCATAAACATCTTCAGGCAAATACTGGCACTCAGTGAGGCCCTTTGTATTCACTCACTAAGAGCATTCATCCATGCTGGGCTAATAAAGGCATATGTTGACCAAAAACACATTGGTGCCTAAAAGCTCAGAGATTTTGTGTGAGATGACTCGTACCTGAGCCCAGACTTTGACTCCAAATTGGCAGATTACAGAATATCACTGCACTTGCTAAGGAGAAGTCGCTAGCTAAATATAGCTAAAAGGGCTTGGGGCAGTGGGGGCGAGGGTTGTTGCCATTACGGCGCTGGAGTAATAGGGGCTGAGGCTCTATATTGAGAACATGCAGTCTGTCATGTCTCAGTGTATCTCTTTATCCAGTGTTTGACATCTCAGCTCTGGTTTGCCCTCTGTGGCCTGCCCCCTGCTGTTCTGCTGTCAGCTGTCCTGATGAGTTTATATTTCCCCGCTTTCACTAGGACTACCGCCACCTTGTGGAGCAAAAAGAAAGTGTGTCTTCCCCCTTACCCTACGTCATATCCCTAGCCCCCCTCCCTTACTTTCTCTTTCTTTCTCCCCCATTGAGTCAGACAGGCAGGCCTTTCTCTGAGAAACAGCGTGGTGAATTTCCTATAGCAGACGTCCTCTCTTTCTTAAATGAATCAAGTTTTCCACCCTTTACTTCTCTCTGTAAATAGCAAGAATATTATTACCACTTCATTTTCTCTTGAGCTTTATTCATGCATTTCATGTGTTTGTCGGCGTGAATGGCTCTATTTGATGAGCGTGCAGAATAGGTGTTTTGGCCTGAAAACGCACACCACTGATGTGCTTCTGCCTGGTAATCCGGATTAACGGACATTAAAAGCACCCATCTCCATTTCCCCAGGGGGGGAGGTGGCGATTGGCAGCAGGAAAGGGGCCTGTTAAGTGGGGGGGAGTTGAAAGGGGGTGGCATTTGTTCACAGCTGCAGCCTAGCGCCTTGGTTAATCTCCCCCAGGATCAGCAGACCTGCCGCCCGGCTGGTCAGCAGCCTTTGACAGTCTGACAGACAGGCAGTCACCGCCACATCTATCCTTACACTGCTGTCCAATCACTACAAGTGCATCCAAACTCTGAATCTACAGTGATATTTGCATACATGCCTGTGCTGGTAAAGCTGGCCCAGGTGTCCCCATTAGCACCCCGTAGCAGAAGCGTGTAAGCACGCCTCATTGAGCATTTTACCCCGCTGAGTGGACATAGCACACACGGCATCTTGTCTCCTCTTGTATTTTTAATTTGCATTGATCACACACACTGCCACAGAGGTGTGTTGCTTTAAATTGCTGCAGGATGATGTTTGTGTTTTAAGCCTCCATTTCTCTGTTTGTACACTGTGAACATGAAACTGTTTGTATACCATTTGAGCGTGCATGAATGCATGAGTGGCTGCATGAAAGCACAATTATTTATGCAGGTGTAAAGTACGTGTTGTACACATGCCTAACTGTGTGTGACAGACTGACAGGGTAGAGTAGAGTTCTCACCAGCTTCAGGTTTCGTAGCTGCCCAGTGGCTGTGTAGGTCCCTTAACCCCGGTGCCTGAGGCCACAGCGTCTCCATCCCACAGACAGAATAACAATCTGCCCTCGAGCCCCTTCAGAACCCCCAGACTCCTCCCAAACCCCAAGTACACGGGCCAGCTTAGTGCTCAGCCCACACCTGAGCTACCACTTCTCGCTTTTTTATGCAATCTGTCGTTCTCCCCTCTCCGTCTCTCTCCCAATCATGCTTCAGGCACCATCTGGGCTTTCAATAGGCCTCATTAATGCCAGTATTGTCCAGAGTGGCTCCCTCTCAGGGTGTCTGGTCATTAATGACACTTAGTAAAAAACACATCACATACCGCACAACAATTGAACTGCCACTTTGGCCACAGGGATTGAATCTGAAACATAATATGAGTTGTATTTTCCCCTGAGGCTGAATGGCAGGCACACAGATATTGTTACAGGCAGAAGTATACTGTAGCTGGGGAGTCTTTTCAGGAGCACTGGTCACAGGCCGGGTGAAGATCATTCATTTGTAATACTTTCTGTGAGGGAGGGGTATGTGTGTTTTGGACATTAATATGAATCTGACTGAAGTTTTCCGATGTGTGTCTTGCAGTGCCAACGCGGTAAGCAGTCGAGATGGCCTGGATACCGAGACGGGAACGGAGTCTCTCCTGAGCCACCGCAGAGAGCGAGAGAGGGAGCGAGCTCGGAGGAGAGCGAGAGAAACTGAGCGTGAGTTTTAGCAGCCAGGAACATACAGATCCTAAAACCGCATTTATCCTGTCATTTTGGAGTTATAACATTTCAGTGCCCTTTACTCAACACCTAACTTTCTTTAAAATAAATATTGGACAGACTATCGACATGTATGAAAAGAAGCCCTCAGGGATCAAATGATGTGTATTGAACTTCAGCTATGTGAGGCCAAGAATAGATATCCAAATTCTCAGAAGGGAGAAGGAAAGTAAGGAATGTATAAGTTCACTGAATGTCAACTCATCTGGAGCTCACTGTCTTTCCCAATGATTGTCCTTCTCCTGTTTCTTGTGTGTGGCTCAGGTTTATGGTCAGAGGCTATTTTCCACTCAGTAGTCATACTCCACTCTTGTTCAAAGATTATATCCTGCCGAAGCACTCTAGTGTTTGGTGAAAAATCACAAAAACAGAATAAATACTAAGGATCTTGCTTTTGAAAGCCCCCGAGAACTGTAATCAAATGTGATCTGCTTGCTTGTTTTGACAATTGATTGCAGCAATGTCCTATCAAATTCATTATGTAAGAGAAGAGCTTTCTCCCTGCTCCTGCAAAAGAGCTGCCCTCCTCTACTGGCTCAATGATTTTAATACAGGGGCCTGCCAGGCAGCCTTACATGACTGCACATGGTAGAGTATGCTGGTGCTGCAGGAAAAGGTGTGTTCTGTTATCAGCATAATCATACCTGCAAATATTTGGGATATCCGCTTCCAGTTGTTGCCACTCAAACATCTTGGCAGAATTGTATGACAGGAAGTAATAAATCAGCAGCTCATGAGGCTGGCAGTCTGCTGTTGTTTTCACTCACAGCCAGTTGTCTCTTTGTCTCACCTCCCCTTTCACTGCAAGCCCGGCTCTCCCTGGCGCATTCAGCACTCATTATGGCATTAGTATCACAGAGAACTGCATCAGATTGAGATGGTTGGAAAAGCTGTTACTGTCTTGGATGCTGGAAGTACATCAACTTGATCATCGACCAATCCATTTCCTCACTCTTGTGCATCTTGTCGTCATGTTTTGGACTTGGCTGAAGCCATACTGCTGGCGCTCACCACGTCAGATCCACTGCTGCTGACTGCCAACTGCACATCTGTTGTTTTGCGGCTGATGCGAAAAATACCTTAAGCTTGATGAACTTTGCATCTGTCCTCCATCCTCCTCTCTGACTGACCTCAACACACATCTGACACTATCATACAGACGACAGAAAAGCATTACCTAATGATCTCTCACACACACACACACACACACACACACACACACACACACACACACACACACACACACACACACACACACACACACACACACACACACACACACACACACACACACACACACACACACATTCTTTCTCTGTTTCTTCGCCTGGCATCTCCTCGCCTGCTAGCTCGTTCGCTCTAATTAAGTGAACCATAGGGGGAATGGGATGGGTCACTGCAGTTTCATGGGTCATAAATCTAGGAAGCATGACCATATATTATTCTTTAATTTAGCTACGTTTGCTCCCCTGTTGCTGTCATAGTCACAGGGCCTGGATCTAAAGAAGGAGTCAGTAGCTCCACCTCTTTACCGCGCTGCCTGCAGCATCAGCAGCAGCAGGAATTCCCCTGTTACATTATACACGCGCTTCAAGGGATTTTTTTCTCTGTGTGAATGCTAGCGGTTTGACAGTGATCAGTTTAAGTGCTCAGCCCTGGTAAACATATCTCTTTTTATTTTCTGTCTGTGCTTTTGCAGAATCAGTATAGATAAATAGTGCAGCAGTTGAACAGTTTAGAAGAGTGAACAGGTGTAGGGGGGATTTATGGGATATGATCTGTTTCAACGCCGCCAGGTGCCCTGCATCTCAACCTGTTGTGAGACGAGACCTGCATGATCGGTGATTACACTGTAAAAGAGAACATTAATACTCTGAAAAGAAAAATGTATCCATTGCATTACGTGTAATTCTGTTCAGTGCTGCTGGGTAAGCAAGCTTACGGTAAAAGAAAACATTGCTAAGCCAAAGCACTTATGCTTGTATTAAAGTATTAACCCAGAGCACAAAAACAGCTGGTGAACCTGCCCCCTTTATCAAAAGCATCCTAAAATCATTGTTTGTGAAGCAATGCTGCTCAGAGCATCCTGACTTTTAATAACCTGATGGTGTTTTCACCTGGGGCAGAGCTGGGACAGCACATCATCTCAAATCCCTTATTATCTCTGTCTGGCAGAATAGCATCCTCTGATTGGTCGTAGACAGATTAGCAGCCATTGTATAGTTGCGTGCCTTAAGAGCGAGGGAGGAGGCAATACTTTCCCCTGACTCTCAGCTCACTTTCTCTGTGCGTCCGTCGGATAAAGGCACTGTCGGCTGTGGTGAGAGGGATTTGTTGTGTTATGGCTGTTGAAGATATTTGGAATGCAATTATAGTACAGGATACATGCAATTACATTTTGTGGGGGTTTATTGTAGGTTATTTTCTATCATTCCATTTGGATATTGGAAAGTAAATTAGGAAGGCTCTTGTTTTGCAGCAGGGAGAGGGATGCATTGTTGTTATGAGCTGATGTTTATATGATGTTAACCTGCCAAATTGTGTTATATTTGATTATTTTACATATTTACTAGCTGCTTAGTGCATTATATTGATTTATGGATCATAGGTAATAAAAAGCAAACAATATATTTAGTTACTTTTGAAAAGGTCACGAGTAATATGCCCAAAGGAATACATACCAAGGTGAAAAAGTGACTCACTTACTTGTTCTCTTACCTAACAGTCTTCACACAGCTCCTCTATGATTATTCCCTATTCACTGCCTCTATTGTAGATCAGCTGTGAAGCCTGTGAGCAGCCAGCCGGTGGGCAGAGACCGTCTGGGGCTCAGGCTGGCTTTAAGAGAGCGGCTTGCACAGAAGGAGCAGAGCACAAAGACAGATTTCAGTCTGGCTTGGTGAACCTGCACTCCTGTTTTTTTGTATCTCTCAGTCCTTTGTGCGTGGGCGGAAATATGGTCGTGTGAATTCTGACAGTGGATGTCATGTCCTGCTGATTGAGTGCTTATGTGCAGTGGCTCAGCTTTCATAGAAGCACCACCTGGGTGGAGCTAGCGATGGGAACTCTCACATTGCTGGAATGTTTTGCTTGCTCTCGGCGAATGCGCTGGCTGCCACGCCCTCTCCGCCTTGTGAGGCCCTTCCAGCGAATCCGCTGTCACCCTGAGACAGCACCACGTCGCTGGCAATGTACGTAAGGAGATGGGCAGGGTAGTTTTACACAGTTGTACACTGCTGCTGTTGAAAGTACAGTAATGCAATACCAAATACATTGTTTTAATTTTTCAACTTTGTATGAATTAACATATCCATTCCCTCCTTTGGTGCAGCAAGCAAGACAGCAAACTTTAAAATGTCTATATTTTTAAGGCTAAACACCAAAAATATGGATTGAGTATTTCATTAGATAAAAACATTTTAGATTTGATTTCATCGATCTTTTAAAGAATGTTTTTTCTATACTTTTGGACTTATACAAGACTTCGGATTTACTGAACATGATCTCTTGAGTATGAAACAATAATACTCTTTATATTCTAATTCCATAAATAATATATATAATAATAATATAATATATTGTCAATGTTAAAATCTTCCACAGGTATCAGAGATTAAAACCATCACTGCTCAGATAACTATGATCTTTTTCCAGTTCCACCACCCCTTACTCTCCTCCCCTCCTGGTTGCTCCCTTTCGTGCTGATCTGATCCCTCGATCTTACCGTCACCTCCCGTCATACTCACTGCTGCTCTGCTCTTTCTCTTTCCAGTCCCTCGAATCAACGGTCACTCGAAATCCGAGCGCACTGCGAGGGACTCAGCCATGGGTTACGACAGCGCCTCAGTAATGAGCAGCGAGCTGGAGTCCAGCTCATTCGTTGACAGTGAGGAAGACGAGGATGCCAGCAGGTAACACCTCACATCAAAATGTTTGTCTCTGAAACGGTAATGTTTTTCTTAAAAGGAGTAAAAAAAGAAACACGCACAAAAAGTACAATCCATAAATGCCGTAGAGTGAAGCTTAAAATGTTTTGTTTTTTCTCATCTCTTCTGTCTGAGGAGTTTATTCAAAGTGATATCTTATTAGTTGTGGCTAGACCTGAAACTTACCATTGTTTTTATCATGAATAATCTATTGTTTTTAATTGATAAATCACAGAGTGAAAAACACCTGTCACATTTTCATGTTACTTGTTTTACCTGTCCAACATATATATTATATATCTAAATAACCAATGGCAAAGATATAAAACACACAAAAATTCAGAAAGATATTTGTGAATTTTGAATAGCAAATCCCCTTATCCCTTTTTTTGGACAATTATCGTGAACAAAATACTTGCTGGTTAATTTAATTTCAACCTATTGAATAATCAGCTAATAGTTTAGCTGTAGTCGTTGTTCTAGTCGTCCAGAAAATCAGATTGCATTGTACTTTAAATTATAATCACTTACAAAAGTGAGTCATATTAAGTTAGGAATAAATGACAGCCTTTAAAATGACAAAGGTCACATAATGAACTCATTTTGTTGATGCTACATGCAAGGATAAAGGCTTCACAGCACTACTAACTTCAGCTAAGTAAAGGGACAATTGATTTGTTTTGTTGTTCATTTAAGAGCTTTTGTATTTTACTGCAAATGTTTTCTGTCACTTGTCTCCCTCCTGTATGTACCTCACACATCGTTCTGCTGACTTGAAAGTTGTAATTGTGTCGGGTAATTTCTATACAGTCCCCATTTCTGTCTTATCCCGATGTCCTATTCTTTGTCCACTTTCTTTTGACTGTCCATCACTTCTCCTCTCTCCTTCTGTGTTTCAGGCTCAGTAGCTCCACAGAACAGAGTTCTTCCTCACAGCTGATGCGCAGACACAAGCGCCGCAGACGGAGACACAAAGTGGCCAAAATAGATCGGGTGAGCAATTCTTCTGAGACACATCACTGCCCCTGCTCAAACTCACATTGACATTGAGTGTGGGAAACAGATGAGAGAGCAAATTGATATAGACTTTATGCCACTTTGATTATTTCTGATTTGCTCTTCTTATTTTATCCTCCTCTGCCTTTCCAGTCTTCGTCCTTCAGCAGTATCACAGACTCCACTATGAGCCTCAACATCATCACCGTCACGCTCAACATGGGTAAACCTGACAATAACTATCATCTACCTTGTATAAACGTTACCTAGTTCATCTTTTGGGACTGTGATCTTAGTTCAAAGCTCTTGTAGCGATAGAATTTGCTCAACACTGTAATTATAATTATAGATACAGAGCATGTCTATAATAATGTATGTTTTGGCTTTTTTTTCTCACTTATTTACTTTTAACTCAATGGTTTGAATTATCTAATAAGTCCCTGTTTTCTCCCTGACAGAGAAATACAACTTTTTAGGTATCAGTATTGTCGGTCAGAGTAATGACCGGGGAGACGGCGGCATCTACATCGGCTCCATCATGAAAGGAGGTGCTGTGGCTGCTGATGGAAGAATAGAGCCTGGAGACATGCTGCTCCAGGTACTGTTACAGACACCTCCTGTTTAACAAAGTAACATCACACATCTGGAAATTCCTTACATTTTTGTGGTCAGTATCAGAGCTTTTGGTGTAATAAACGCTGCTGCTGTTTGTATAGTGTGAAAGCTGAACATGACATATACAGAGATGGCTTTTTGAGGTTTTATGGCTCATTAAAAACCACAATGTTGAATTCCCTTCTGTTATGAGGCTCTTTTGTAAAGTTGTTATTCTGCCTCTCCTTTTCCTTCCTATTAACGCCTCTCTCTAGTTCTTTAAGATCCACAGCTACACCCTCTATGAAACACCCGATGGATCACTACGAATTGTTGTTGCCCCGACATTTATAATAGATAGAAGATAGAATCGGAGGATGAAACCCTCTTTATTGTCACATACATGCACACAGCAGAGCACACACAGTGAAATTGGTCCTCTGCATTTAACCCATCCTAGTACTAGGAGCAGTGGGCAGCTATTGTGCAGCCCACATATACAGTCTATTATGATTATGAATCTGTATCCCATAGTAAGCAGCTTACGATTTGTAGGCATCTAAAGGCACTGCAGAGATTAATGTGCACAGTGCAAGTGCATCAACATATTGGACCCCTTTCAGTCACAGAAAAGCATTGTACTCTAATGTAATGAGGAAGTCATGTGTTTTCGTTGTCTGCCCACCAGGTGAATGACGTGAACTTTGAGAACATGAGCAATGACGACGCGGTGAGGATCCTCAGAGAGATTGTTTCCAAAACCGGGTAAGAGCAAACAGTAAGAGCGATTTCATAATCCAACTCTCTGCTGCTGAAGATAACCACATAGAGAATTGGTTGTAAGTATGTTGCAATATGGCTCTTTGGAGATTCAAAGAAAGCCCTATTGAGAAAAATCACGACTGGAAAATAAAAGATTCAGTGACCTATCAAACACCATTTGTGACTTTTTCAACAACTAAAAAAGAGATTAGAGACTTTTCGAATATGCAGATTACTGTGTGGTATCATT
This sequence comes from Eleginops maclovinus, assembly GCF_036324505.1. Classification (NCBI taxonomy): domain Eukaryota; kingdom Metazoa; phylum Chordata; class Actinopteri; order Perciformes; family Eleginopidae; genus Eleginops; species Eleginops maclovinus. The sequence goes on along the minus strand of NC_086349.1, from coordinate 21,841,810 downwards.
TTGGTGTAGACTCCACTGAAAAATACACTTCCTTGATCTCTGAGCTGAGGAAAGAAACAGAACTCTGTTGTATTGACTAAAATAAACTTCAGATTGTCACGGTCTTTAACATGTTTCTTTTTAAACTGTTGTTCTTTTTTCTCCTGCAGTCCTATTAGTCTTACTGTTGCCAAATGTTGGGACCCGTCTCCACGAAGCTACTTCACCATCCCTCGTGGTAAGATGGAAACTAGTACTATCTCACAATCCTGGACATGAACTGGACTTAAAATGTGTCTTTTATTAAAGTTGATTTATTGTTTCTTTTGTCAGCTGAGCCTGTTAGACCCATTGACCCAGCAGCCTGGATTTCACACACCACAGCTCTGACAGGACCGTACCCCCACTATGGTAAAAACAACCAACCACCACCTTCATCACACTCTATGAAGCATCCATTTTGTGGTAATTATAATAACCTTACATCATTTAAACAATAGAAAAGTTCCAATTGTCAATAGTTTCTCCCTTCTCTCCCACCCCAGAGTTTGATGACTTGCCTTTATCTGCAAGTAAAACCGACATGGCAACCATCGTGAAGGTGATGCAACTGCCTGACTCAGGGCTGGAGATTCGAGACAGGATGTGGCTGAAGATCACCATCGCCAATGCCGTTATTGGTGAGAAAAGCACAGCTGTGTGGTTACTCACACAACTGAAAGCACACCTTTGATTCCTGTAAACCCTGTGGTGGAGCTTTTACTCTAAATAATGCATGTATGATGGAGAAATACACACAGCAGCCTTGTATGCATACTGAACTGACCATTGATACTGTCTACATGTATGTGGAGTAATCCTTCCTAAAAACAAAATCCCAAAATGTCCCTTTTTTCCTGCAAAGTAAATTAGTAAGTAACATTTTGGAATGGATTTAATCTGGAATCACATACTTCCTTTTCTTAAATCCATTTAGTTTTGTCTTTTTTTGTTTCTATATACAGAAGTAGTTATCAGTTTGTTTTGCCTTGAATAAACTCCATAATTTGCATAACTTTAGCATTTTCTAGACAAACTTTCTTCGAAGTTCCTGCAACATTGTGCTGCTTGTCCACATGTAGCCTCTGTGGCTTCATATTGAGTATTTTTTGCATCTGTTCAACACATTAGAGCAGGAGCCTTCATGTGTGTGTGTGTGTGTGTGTGTGTGTGTGTGTGTGTGTGTGTGTGTGTGTGTGTGTGTGTGTGTGTGTGTGTGTGTGTGTGTGTGTGTGTGTGTGTGTGTGTCTGTGTGTGTCTGTGTGTGTTTGTGCTGTGTCAGGTGCTGACGTGGTGGACTGGCTTTACTCCAGAGTAGAAGGATTTAAGGACCGGCGGGATGCAAGGAAGTACGCGAGCAGTCTGCTGAAACATGGCTACCTGAGACACACGGTCAACAAGATCACCTTCTCCGAGCAGTGCTACTACACCTTCGGCGACCTCTGCCAAAGTACAGACCCTTCTTTTACTGTGTCGATAATACGACTTCATGTCTACTGCTTTTTTGTGAACAGAAGTATTGTACTAACCATGTTCCTCCCTGGTTCTGTTTTCTCTCCAATAAGACATGGCCTCACTCAATTTAAACGAGGCATCGAGCGGTGGTGGTTCTGAGCAGGACACTCTGGCACCGTTACCCCCCACAAGCAACCCCTGGCCCCTGGGCGGGCAGCCATTCCCCTACCCTCCCTTTCCCTCCGCACCCCCCAGCTTCCCACCAGGATATTCGGACCCATGCCACAGTTTCCACAGTGGGAGCGCGGGCAGCCCGCACAGCGAGGGTAAGCAATGAAGAGGAGAAGGCAAAACATGACTTTAATTAATTCATGTGATCATTTGACTCAACATGCAACATGAGATTATCCAAGTATTCCTGATAAATGTCTGCTAATTTTAGTTTTTCTGCCTCTCTTGGGCAGGAAGTTGACATTGGATTGCATCTTTGTAAATGAGATATGTGTATTCTAAAACGCGTCCTGTATTGTCAAGGTCAATCATGAGCATCTTGAGTCATGCAGCGGACAGCTCTGCAGTACTGGGTGTGTACACACAAAAAACAAATCTGATCAACCATGTGATTACAAATCGCCAGCTTGAATGATCTACACCGAGTCCATCCCTCTTCATCAGCTCTCGAATGATCTTTTGTGTTCATTTTGAATCTGACAGTGCTTTGTATTGCTTCTGCATGGTTTTTGACATCCACACTGAGGAAGAGAGGAGAGCAGAGGCTGTACATAAAAGAGTGGCTTTGATAGTGTGGTTGTAGTGGACAGATAAGTGTAAGTTACATGTCACCATTAGTATAATTTTCATTGTTTTGAGTGATTCATCAGACATCGTCATGTCTTACCTCCTGCCGGTTCTCACTTTTTAATTTGGTTGATAAAGACAATAATATTCACTTAATGTGTTTTTATGTAGTTCTGTTGCTTTTGGCACCTCCAAACAAGTGTTCATGGGAAATGATGTGTATGTCTGCTTGTTTGAATAAGTGCTTGTGTGCATTTTTGAAGAGCAGTTTCTCCATAACTTGAGGGTTGAGGACAAAAAATAAGCTCCAAAAACAGACATGGCTGATAATGAGCCTTCATCATGATCATGCGGACCAGTACAGTAGTAGGGCACATTAGCTAGTGCGGGAGGTGTGTGTAATTATGTTGTTCCCTCTGTTTCTGCTGGGCAACGGTAGACTGAAGGAGGAGGTAGTCCCAGGACACTGGGGGAACCGGTAAGCCTGCTAACACCTCTCCTCCTGTGCTGCTCTCTTTCTGTTTCGCCCTCTCTATCTGACCATCAGTCCTCTTCATGGTATTCTCTCCTGCTCTCTAGTGCTCAACATTCTCCATCTATCATACTGTGGCTTTAAGGTGTTTTTTTTTTTTTCCCTCCGCCCGTCCCATGCGTCCTTCTTTGTCCGTGTGTATCCTGTGTGTGTGGCTCTCCTGACAGTCCGTTCTCCCTCTGCACCTCTGGGCATGCATTGGTACTGTGCTTGGAGGTGCATGATGCAGGATGATCACTCCGAGGCTTGTGCTATCATTCCGACTGATAGGGGGCGATCATGCACCACTTTACCCAGTACTGTTGGGCTCATTGCGGAAGGGGAGGCGTGAAGTGGTTAATTTTGCAACAGAGTGTTACACCTCTATCAGTATGATGCCACCAGTGTGCAGACACTGACTTATTGATATAACCCAAATTGACAATGTGGACAGAACAACTTAAACTAATCTGTTGAGTTATTCTGTATTTCCCCCAAAGTGTTCTGTGGTAGTGTCTTTCTGATTCAGGTGTATCATGTTTACATTTATGATCTGTGAATGTATCAGTGTTCATGATATGAAATGAAGCCCTTTGTATAAGTTTCTGCAGGTGGAACTTGGGGTCAGGAAACTTTTGAGATAATCCTGTTTGCCTGTCGACTCTTGCTGGACTGCTTAATGAAATATCTCGTCACACCTTAAACAAAATCCAGTAATGTAATTTAAAGGAATTCATGCACTTTACTGTGTAGTGCACAAGAGGAGATCTTGCAGCTCATAAAGGGTACATTATACTTTTTAACATTTAGTATTTTGTTTAATGTGTGACCTTCTGCCCTGATGTTGGGTTAACTCAGCGGTTGAGTAGGATCTGCAGTCTGTCTCTTGTTAGGAGGTCTTGTACTGTACAATGCCAAGCTAAAAGGCCTTTGTTATTTTCCTCAACAGGAAGCCGAAGCAGTGGATCCAACCCCAGCGCAGGCAAAGGTAGACGCTCCTCCCCACAGGAAAAGGGTCAAAGGTCAACATGCAGTGAATCAGAGCCCCGCGTCCGTGGAGGGAGGCGCGGTGATCGGTCCGCCAGCCAAATGAGCCATCACAGCCATGCCGTCTCCAGCCACAGCCACGCCGTCTCCAGTCACAGCCACGCCGTCTCCAGCCACAGCCACGCCGTCTCCAGTCACAGCCACGCCGTCTCCAGCCACAGCCATGCCCGGTCCAGCCTCAGTCACAGTCAGTCACACAGGAGTCAACCTCACTCGCAGAACAGCCACCCCTCCTTCACCTACAGCCACGCCCCCTTCACCCAGCCAGGGCCAGGCTCATGTGCCCACAGCGAGCGAAGCCATGCCTCCTCCTACGGCCCTCCAGGCTTGCCTCCCTCTTATTGTTTGTCCCGTCTGGCCCCCAAAACCTCTGTCAGCAGCAGTACGCCTCCCGGAGCCCCTCCTGGAAGGGAGTTAGCATCCGTTCCTCCTGAGCTCACCGCCAGTCGCCAGTCCTTCCAGCATGCTATGGGCAATCCCTGTGAGTTCTTTGTTGACATCATGTGACAGGACAGTGCCTTTAAAACTGCTCCAGCACAAAAACTATTCTCCTCGAACCCCGAGTCCACCCCTTCTCTCTTTTTCCTCTCAATCTTTTGCCTCTGACCATCTCAAAGTTCAGAATGTAGACACTGACCAGCCCTCTACCTTCCCTCCTGCTATCTTGTCTGTTCGTCTGATGTCCAAGCAAAGGAATACAGGCAGCAAGAGCACAACAGAGGGGAAAGTTTCTTACTCACACAAGCACGGGTCCTCTGTGGCTGAAAACCCTTTTGTATTGACGTGACGTGTACAGTGTGTGAAACGTGAGTTGTATTCAGTGTGGTGATTCTTTAACGCTGCCACGTAGACATTCTGGGGAGTGTGTACTCTACCTGGAATATTTTCTGTCCTGCAAGACCTTTAAGCTGGCTGGGCCTGGATCTCAATCCCCCAGACCCAGGCCTACACCTACAGCCCGCACTTAGGAACATTTCTCGGGTCCTAGAACTTGGGATTGATCCCCTGACTCATATCTGTGCGTACAGATCGAATTTCGCACGTTACAACAAACCTCTGGCCCCATTTCCTTTATACTGTGGCATTACCACAGGCTTATTTAAGCTCTTACCTGCCAACTACTAAAAAGCTAACCTTGATGAGTTCAAGATCCGTGGATTTGTTCAATTTCGTAAGGGAGCCCTGTAGCCAGCCGTTAGTTTAATTAGGCTGCATATTGCATGACTGTCTCAACTGCTTTAAAGAAACAAAATTTTATGAATACATTTTGTTTAAATTATTACCATTATTAGGGGGAGGGGTTTACCTCTTGCCAATGTTTTAAAGGAAAAATCCGTACACTGGATGATTTTTGTGATGTTATTTATGTTGCATTGATGATGTCATGCATTGTCTACTAAGGTTGACTGAGAGACAATCAGACATCACCCCTTGTGAATCAGTGGCCAGTTTCTACTGTCCTAGCTGTTATTTGTCGAATGTATCATTATTCCTGTCGGCAATTAAACCCAGACATTCATAACACTTTGGTTTAAACACATATAAGTAAGTAAATCAACTTAAAACAGGATTGCAAACAGTGGACACCACAGCAGAATCAAAGTGTTAAAAGCATCATGGTAGTCTCCTTCGTAGCGAGTGTTCGCTTTGATAAGTCAGTGTGATTAATGCCAAAGCATCACATGTTGTGGTGAATGTTTCTTCCTTCTGTGAGCTGTGGCTGACCTCTTTATGATTGTCATCTGACACTTCTCATTTGAAGAGTTCAAAGGGACTTCTAGGGGAATCCAGGCCTTTAAACTCTCTTCTCTTTGCAAAATAATGGCAAATCCCTCTTGTTTCTACCTAACATTTAGTTACAAGATGGAAATGACAAAGTTTAATGAGAACTTTTTCATTTGTATCTCCCTCCCCTTGGTATGAAACACTGTTTGCAATCAAAGCTTTCTCTGTAATTTTGTTTCTTTACAAAAGAAGAATAAATTGTACATAGAAATTTATTATATATATGAATAAAATATATATGTTCAAAATGATGTCTGCATTTTCCATGCTAATCACCTGTTGGGTTTTGTTTCTGCAGGACCACTAGATGGAGACATACCGTGTGTCATTTTCTCCTTTTTACCCGAAATTAAATTAGAATAATAATTTAAAATCAATTGGGTTTCTCGAAACATATTGGAGGTTATCAAGTGGACATCTTTGTAAAAATGTAAGAGGTTACAACACAGAACAACACCAAACGTGTCACCCGCACAATATTTAAATGACTTATACACTTAACACCACTCAGAGGAAATTCCGAGCACCAGCGTTGTTGCGTGGACTTTCCCAGTAGGCTGACTTAACTCTTAAAAGGTTGAAATGTGCTTCAACCCCACACAGCCCTCCTGTACGCTGGACCACCAACTACAGCGGTTAGAAGTATTTATTGTTTGAAGGTGACGCTACACTCCCCCACCTGACCTTGTCAGGAAGGAAGTGATGTCAAAGCCTTATAATAACACCCTCGCCTGCAGAGATAGACTAAAAAGTACCCTCGAAAAAAGAGCAAGCGCACAATGATCTGTGTCGCCCGCATTATATTTATAATATAGAGCATTATGTAAACGAAAACAAGTCATTCCTGATGACATAGTTGCAGTTTGACTCTCACTGAAGCTGATGTTAGCCTTTATGCAAATACACACACTCACACACTTATTTACCAGCAGCAGAATACTACTTTACTAACCGAACATCAAAAGAATTCCCCAAGTCAGTATGTTAATTGACCTACTGGAGTTTACTGTGCTTCATAGCCAAACTTAGGGGGGTGGGGGTTTGATGGTTAAGGGTGGGAGGTGTCTTTGCCTCGGATGTGTAGGCGAGTGAGGTACTGGCTTTGTACGTCACAGTCTTCTATATTAAATGTATTTGCCCTTAAAGTAGGCGGACCATGATAGGCTTAGAAAGGTTCAGTAATGTCAAAGGTGAAATCTGCCAAATGTCATTCAAGTATCATATGACTATGATGTATAAACATGACGAAGCAGCCAGTCTTGTGGTATTTTGTTTTTTTTCTCTTTTCTTTTGTGTTCATTTCTAAAGCTCAGTCATAAGTTAAGCAACAACATCCTCAAATAACCTTGTAGCAGTAGGCTGCACCATGCTGTCACCATCTGATCATGAGTTAGCAAATGTCCCGTTATCCAAAGTCCGGTCATTTACTGGAAGGAAATATCACTTCCCTTTGAAAGTAAATATACTATTAAGTTGTTTAGAAAAAGCTGTTTCATAAATAACCTTTAAAAAAAACCCTCATGAATTTCAGCTCAAGGAAGTACTGTTTACATGTTGCATTTTCTGTTTCAGTTTCCAGTTTATGAGCCACAATTCAGCTGGGGTTCTATTATAGGGAATTATTTACGCATGGATTTCATTTTTCCTAGAAACTTCTAACACCTGTTTGAGACAATGGTGGACCACGACCAGGAAATCCCCCCTCACAATGATATCACAATAGGCTTTGTTTGACAAACCAGCCAATCTTAACACTACTTGAGTCTTGAATGTTTACAAGTTTTACAAGTACCGTTACTTTTATGTTTAAAGAGGCAGAATAAGAAAAATATTCTCATACACAAACAATTCTTATACATTTTTCTCAAACTGTTACTTTTGTACACGTGGCCACCGAAATACTGAAATCTGTATGAAATTGTCTAAAAGGTATGACATTAGAATGTAGTTTGTCATTAAATATCAGTCACTTAAATAGTAAGTCAAAAAAGTCCCAAGAAAATACATTTTACACAAGCACAGTATTTTGAAAACAGTCAATATTTTGTAGGCTATGGCGATTTTAAGAAAGTCATAGTGTAATAAAAAAAACATCACAAAAAATGATATCGGTCAAGAAAATCCCAATAACCCAACATATACTACATCAAAATGTCACCCAAAAATGTAACATGTCGAAAACTAATGAAACCACCTGGAATAGTGTGTCGAAAAATATCCCCCAAAAATGTATAGTATGACGAAAGCAATAAAGGAACGACATAGTATGTTGAAAAAATGAGGAAAAAACGACAAAGTATAGTATGTCGAACATTTCTCCAAAAAGTCATAGTATAGCAATTTGAACAATGATTCTGAACCTGTTAATATGCCCTGGTTCAGGATGACTCAGAAGTTATGCAGGTGAGGGGAGTTAAATATTTAGAGCGGGTGAATTAAACCCCATGACAGGGCAATTATATCGACTGATTAGTCACACTGGTGATTAATCAATACAGAGAACTACGTGATGACGCATCATGTGTACTTTTTTTAACTGAGCATCCAAACTATGTGACATATTCTCTCTTGAAGGTGTACGGACCCCTGAAATGATACTAAAATATAGAGAAAAACTGAAGTTATCTTATAAAAATAATCAAAAGGTATTACAAAATTGTTATAGTTTTGAACGTGTAGGGGTTTTAAGTCATACAATGACAACGTGTATCTGATTTCAAAGACAAATTATGAGACACTATTTAAAATATATGAAACTTTTAATAGAATCAAATAGGACATATTTTGTCAGGGGCTTTGACTCTTATAGTAACTCCTACTCATCTTTATAGGACACGCCTCCTAGAGTATGAAGGCTCAGCTTGAGAGTGAGTGAGTGAGTGAGTGTGTGAGTGTGAGAGTGTGAGCAAACTAAAGCCACAGCTCAGAGATATTTCTTCATATGATATTCATTTTTCAAACTTAAGCTACAGATTCAGAGAAACAAAAAAAGAACAAGTATCTTTTTTTAAATAATAATTACTTACCTGCCATATTTCTTGGATTGGATTACGTCTGTTCTGAGGGAACTATGAGAGCTGACAGTATAGGATCGATCCTATGGGCGATAGGAGTCTCTCTGCTCATCCAGGGCTGTGTGTGCATTACTTTGCAAACAGACAGTGGCTGCAAGAAGTGGACAAGAGGAGAAGAAAACATGTTTTGCTGCGATGCCTGTCACCCTGGTAAGTAATAGCAGAGATAATGTCCACTATAATTCTGTATGGTTGTGAATTATTGATTTAGTTCATTTGTGTGCAGAGGTAATTGTTTTATAGTGAGCTTTTTAAAGTTGTATGCTTTTGTCTATGGATGTAAACAACTCTTCCAGCAGTTCCTCTGCGGTGGTGGATGGAAACCAAATATAGTTTCAGTGGTTTTTAACTAATACCACAACAGAGAGGCAAGGACGTCGGAACTGATGAATCAAATAATTTTGATCTGGGATAAATACTATAATATCAGTGAGGGTTTTAAAAGTTTACCTGAGCTGCTTTACAACTTTGACCATACTCTCATTATAAACACCTAGCTACCTCACTAAAATTGATGACATCGTAGCTTTTTGTGTCTGTATTTTCTTTGTGTGTTAATAAGTAACTATATATTTATTTAATTTTTGTTCTATTCTTATGAAAACACTTATCTTTTATGACTGTGTAGCTTGAAGGGGAAACAGTTAACATTTCATTCTTAAACTAATCGTTATAAAATGACCAATAAATTAACCTTTTACATTGACCCTTATCTTTAGGACACCGCCTGTTTGAAGCATGTGGCCCGAGCGCAAAAAAGCTTTGTATTCCCTGCGAGGAGGGGAAATTCATACTGAACCCAATAGGTCGCCAGTGTTTAAGGTGTTCACAGTGTGTAGGTACGTAAGCAGATCATAAAACTGCACAAGACATTTCTTCAGGAGCTACTGCAAGCGTTCAGTTTCCAACACAGATATTTCAACTCTCTTTCCATATCTTTGAAAATGTAGGTGCTCAGGTCATTGTGAAAGTGTGCACTGCCACAACTGACACACAGTGTGGCTGCAAAGAGGGACTTACCTGCGGAGATGCCAAATGTTCCTTTTGTGTTCAAAAGTGCAACCAAGGTCAGGAACCCACAAGGAATCGTAAGTAAAGATAAACTCATGGCACATACACATTTAATTTAGAGGTGATGTTGAGTGGCAAGTCAACTGAATGATTTTCTGCACAGGTTCTTGTAGACCATGTCCAGAGGGAACATTCAATGACCAAGTTAACCAGAAGTGTAAACCCTGGAGTCAAAGGTGAGATGTTACACTGATCTCTACACCATTGTCATGTTCCTCAGCTTTACTGACTGTCAGATGTGATGAAAACTGTGATGTAAACTTTAATTTTCCTAAGGTGTCCTAATCCGCATCATCAGATTGTGGCTAAGGGAGATGCATTCACTGACATCAAGTGTGGGAATTCTTCCTTTGACATAGTGAGAAAATCAAAGAAACCTGGTAGGTTGATAGTATTTTTGTCTAGTTGCTTGTGTTTTTACCTAAATCCAGAAATAATGTTTTTTTTATTTTGTGTATCATTTCCCACAGAACAAGAATGGCCATTTTCTGTGGTCGCCATTGTGGTTCTGAGTGTCTTTGTCATTATCAGCATCATCCTTTTCATCACCATTTTGGCCAAGAAAAACAGCTACAAAAAAAAGAAAGACATAACAAAGCCAATCACACCAACGACGATAGTCACAACACCTTCAGGTAGCCTCCACTGCATATCATGAAAAACTATCCCAACAGTATAACGTTGGGATAGGGATTATAAAATGTGTTTATCAAGCCAATCTCAAATACAAAAGAAAAGCATTACAATTGTCCCTTTTTCACTTTCACAGATGATCCCAGGACACTCATTGCAGTTGAGTGCAGTTTTCATGAAGCTCAGCAGGAGCAGGGCAGCAGCTCAGAGTCGCTCGACTCAGGGGACTCCTCGGGTCAGCTCATCCCATGAAAGATAGGGGATTTTGATACAGTTACACATTGAAGTGCTGATCTAAGTTTTTGTAGAATGCATTGAGAGGAAACAGGATATCTTGAGTAAGATAAGGACTTTGTTTACTCTAACAGAAGGAAGCATTTTATTTTTGGCTCTTAATGAAAGACATGTTTTATTTCAACATATTTTCCTTTTATTAGAATAACCAAAACTACAGGGAAAATCTTGATAGGACAGGGATGAGATCACATTTCGCTCTACGATTACAACAGGATATTATTGTATCTTTTGAAGGCCGTAAATATAGAGTGTAATGAAGGGGGAATTCTGTGGGAAAATACAAACCAGAAAAAGGTAGCCTATTAAACAACAGCCTATTCATCACATAGGCAGATACTCAGGCTGGTTTTCCGCTTTTGGGTAAGTTTGAAAGATAAGGATAGTCCTCAGTAGGGGGAGAAAATTTCAGAAATATTGGATTGAGCAAGGCACCAGATAAGGGTAAATCACATTCCTTACTTTATAGACTAAAGCCTTTGGAAACCCCAGCAAATGTTTTCTAACAAACTAACTGGACTTTTGTCAATGAACTGTGAAGATGTATTGTTTGAAATGAATGAGTTTTTCACTACTGTGATATTTGCATGTGAGCAGTAAAGAGCTGTCTGAACATGCTGAAACATATTCATCCAAAAATAGATGTTTGTGTTTTACTCATAGCCTGGTGTTCAACCTATTTATCTGTGTATTGCTGAGTGTATAAATTCCTCTATAGCTGCCAAACTAGCACAATGCTGTCGATCATGATTTTATGCTGTCTCATATGATAGTTTGTTACTTTAGTCTGTTCTTGTTTTTTGTATCTATAGAACACAGAAGATAATAGATCTGTAAAACAAAGTGTTCATGTTCAAGCCAGCGTGGCGTATTTTCTCTTTCAAGTTCTACAACATTGCCAGGAAGTACATGGACTTTCCTACAATTGCTTAATTAGTTTAAAAAAAAAAAAACTCCAGTGAAGGGACTTTCCCTTAGGTCATTAAGTAATCCTACAGGAGGTCAAGTTAAAGCACCTAGGATTCTACAGTATAGTAAACAGTCATTACACTAATTCAATTTAGTTTCAGTTTTTTTTGCATAGGGGCACTTTCCCATTTCAACAGGTTGAGCCATGCCTCTTGAGCAGGATGTAAAAACACAGTGGGTATCACTAAAGGCATATCTATTGCGATTAAATGTCAGATAATTTTTTCATGGATATTTGAGATCCCCGTTGAGTGCGTCAAATTTCATACACTGTACAGGGCTCATGAAATACCAAGAAGAGGCTCTAGGGTCAGATGGAAACTCCCCAGTCAGCAATGTACTTGTTTGTCTAATTGCGCAATGAAGTGGGCAGCTAGATCAGACCAAGTGGAACTTCTCACAAACACGCGTATCTTAAACTGAACTGTAGCGGGCGTATATTTTTATGAAATGGAACATTTGAGAAATGTGACAAGTGGGCTTGAGCATAGTCCACACCTATAGATACTCTATGTATCAGTATGAGTCATGACGTGTGAGTGTTCTGTGGTCTGAGCAAAGACCACAACGCTACATGTGCCGTTTTCAGTTACCACGGTAGTCTTTTGTACAGTAACATGTTTATAAGAACTGTAGCACTTTAACAAGCAACTGTTGTCTGATTAATTGTATGCACTTCTGGGTTATTTCATATATACGAGTTAAGCTGTCTGCCTTATACTTTTTTATCAGACTTATTGTTATATCTTCATAACTGTCTAGGATTACACTGTACTATGCTGTTACATTGTACTTACATTGAATAAAATGAGATTTATTTTTTATTTGTTGCACTTTAATACAGTTACAAAACCTGCATTCATAGTTGTCCACCTAAGCAGTGGCATTTATTTTATTTGTACAAAAACACACAACCAAAAACAAATAAAGTGTTTTAAACGTGGAGGTTATACGATCATACAAAATAAACAACATGTTTGTTAGAGCAAATGTTTCTGTATATTGAATAATGATGCCGTCATTACTGTCTCTGATGTTTTAAAAAAAATCCACAAAAATAGATTAACCAAGTTGGATATTTACCAAGTAATTTAAACTTAAAATGAAGGGATGTAGTAAAATGTAGACAATTCTACATTATGTAATGTTTGCTGTAATAAGTTCTTCAGAAAACACTTTAGTAAGAGTTAAATAGGTTCATTTGATTGTCATAGTACTATTTTAAACTTGTCTGGAGACATGTCAGACTGGTACACACTCAGAAAGGGTAAGTCTTAAAGTAGCTTGTGTAAGACCATGTCATTCAAGGTTATGTAAGAACTTCTTGTTAGTCATTATTAAATGTAGATGCTTTTTTGGAAGAGGCACAGAGCCAACCAGCCAGCCTGAGTGCATTCAAAATATCTAAAGGATAAAACATGAAGCTGTTAATGGATGGATACTCACTGCTTAACTAAATAGATAGATAGATAGATAGATAGATAGAATCGGAGGATGAAACCCTCTTTATTAGTCACATACATGCACACAGCAGAGCACACACAGTGAAATTTGTCCTCTGCATTTAACCCATCCTAGTACTAGGAGCAGTGGGCAGCTATCGTGCAGCGCCCGGGGATAACAACAAACCAAACTGTTTAAATTAAACAGTCATTAACACTGAGAATTAAAATACTTTGATGAACCAAAATGTTCCCTTTTGAAAACGTAACAGCATTATTCACTTTTTATTGTCAAATGTCACTTCTGATGTGGTTGGTCTAAAGTGCTCGTAGGGGTAGCCGGTAAAGAGAACTTAATCCTCTGCAGCTGAACTGATGTTTAGTGTTATAAAATATAGATATGCACTCCAACAGCTTGTTGAAAATTATTGTTGCTTGCAATTTTCCTTCTTCTCTTTGGATTTTGAGCGTCCTGATTTGTCCGTTTGCCGTTTTATGGGTGGGATGAATGCAGGTTCCTCGAGTAAGTCGTGTAAGCCAGCATGTGGCCTTGGAAGCGACTGACAGATTGGACCTACAGTAAAAGGAAACAGGATGTGAGTGTCCACCCATTGTGGTAAAAGCTTCATCTCAAGTGCCATCTTCCCTGTTTACTGTACCTGCTTGTCCCACTCTGGGGCTCTCTGTGTCCTGCCTCCCGGCCCTGAAGGTTGGGTCCAGTTCTTCCACAATGTTTCTGATCTGCTGGGTTTGTCTGTATGCAAAACATTTGTGAGTCAGTCATGTAAAGTAGATGCAAGACATGTGGTAAATATAAGGAGGGTGTAATGTATTTGTAATGTAAGTACGGTATTGTGGAGAAGGTGCTGGGTGGCTGGTTCTCTGGGGAGCAGTCCTCGGTGGAGGAAGGAAGGCCCTCTGAGTCCAGCCTCTCTCGTTGGACCTAAGGCAAAGAGGTGTTAATCATTTCATCAGCTTAAAAAAAAACTAATCAAATGAAAAATGATTGTAGCAAGAATTGCAGTGTAAAATGAGTAAAGTGAAAGTCATCCACAAAAAATAATAAGTATGTGGTTGCTGAAACACTTTCAGTATCTACAACACTTTTACCGGTCTGTCTCTTGAAGCCCGTCTGTCGTGATGACTGATCATCGATCTGTGCTCGCGCCACGACGACGGCCCTTCCAGCTCACGCGACCGTCGCTTTGTCTTCATTTCTTGCTTCTGCATAAAGCGGGCTATTTCCTAGGGTACAAAAACAACAAAAACCATAAATCATTCCAGTGGTAGATATTAAACATGGACACATGGATAGTGATGGCGTGTATTGTACCTCATCCTGCGCCACTTGTGCTGCTCTGAAGTCTCCCTCTGGGTAAGAACTAGAAGGAGAGGGCTGTGAGTTCTGTGATAAAACAAAAGTCAGGGAGAAAAATGAATACAAAGAGAAACTGATTTTCTGTGCTTGACTCACAGAATGTCAAAAAATGCCCTTACCCTCCTCAACAGCTTTTCCTCTTCCTCCTGCAGCTTTTGAGCAAGTTCTTCATCCTGAAGGACCTGCTGCAGCTCCCCCAGGTCCAGACTCGTCCCGACTGGCTCTGGTTTCAATGACGCTCCTGGGGGCGGGATGGGGGTGGGGGTGGGAAGAATTGACTGTCAAATCCAAGAATGCTGTGATGCATACGAAGTCTATGAAACATGAATAGCAGTGATGAATCATACACAAACAGATGAATTTGAATCCCACAGACATAAAAGGATGCAGCATGTACTGTAAGGGCATGTCGCTAGGTTATTAAAAGGCATTCCATGGTAATTATCCCATCACCACAACAAAACTAAAAGGAATGAAGATGAAGATAAGAGTAAAAGCCCACACTAAAGATCATTTCAGGACAACTGCAGTTATAGATATGGACAGGAAAATGTTCGCCTTCAGTGAGACCCATAGTCAGCAGTGAAACCCACATTTGTCCCGATTACACGCTGATTGAGGGAAGATGAAAGGAGATGATGTACACAGAGAGGTGTACATCTTTGGAAGTCATTTCTCTGCAGATCGGAGTTGGCGGCAGTTCTGGGTTTTACCTTCTGCCACGCGCCTCGACCTATCCCCGGTTGAAGGCCGGCTGCTGCTGAAGCTTTGGCTGCGCTGTGAGGCCTCTCCGATGGGGCCGCTCTACTCTCCTCTCCACCTCCTGCTCCTCCTCTGAGCTTAACCTTTCGTCTATGGTGTTGTGCCAATGCCTGCGTTCGCTCGTTGTCCTTTTGACCCTGCTGTAATTTGCATTGCTTTCCCTCTCGTCATCATTAGTGTATCTGTGCTCTTTCCCCCTTCTGCTGCCTTCCCTCTCTCTGGTAGAGAGGTATGAGTCTCTACGGCTAATCTCATAAACCTTTTCATCATGCTCCACATTATTCCGGTGCCGGTCTTCTGTGTGATCTCTCCCACTGCTCTCTCGGTGTGACAACCTCCTCCTCTCCCGGGTATCTCCATGGAAACTGTGCCTGGTGTTGGCAGCTCTTTGGAAAACTCTCTGATGTGGTAGGGAGTCGCCGCAGGAGACCTCACTCCCATGAAGCACCTGGCTGTCTCTGCTTTGAGGCCCTATTTGAAGTGGCGCCCCATTGCCGCCAAACCTCACAGGCACGCCCCTATCCCTGAGGACCTGGCCCAGCATCTCCCAGACTCCTCTGCTTTTACCCTGCTGCGGCGTTGTAGAGCTCCCGGAGTTGTCCTTAAAATGCACACGTTTGTCAGGGTTGTCCCTATAGCTCCAGGTCCTCGCTAACTCTCTGTTGTTGTGTTTACCCACGTCAGGTAGCCTGACAGAGTCACTGCGACTACATCGCCTGTCTCTTACTTCCACTATCCTGCAGTCTTTATCCTGATCTTGGCTCCTGTGCAAACCCTCATGATCCTCCCTATGGCTTCTTTCTTGATCCCAAACCCTGGGCTGCCTCTTCTCTCGGTCACCATTCTCATAATAGTCCTCATTACACTCTCTTCTGTCTTGCTCTGTAAAGCTGTTGCGAGAGCAGAGACTTCTATGGTTTCTCTCTTGCGGCTGATATGAAGATGCCCGTCGTCGAGGGGGTGCTGTGTTGAGTCTTTCTTTCAGTCTCTGGGACCAGACAGAGAGCTGTTCAGAGAAAACTGTGTCCGAGTCGTCTGAATCCTCACTCAAACCCCTCATTCCCCTTATGGAATCTGTGTGTCCTTGATTCGACCCTGAATTAGTGTTTTTCTGAGCTGCTATCCCCCTGGGGGAGTCAGCCTGAGGCTGAGTTAAGTCTAAATGGTTGTGAGAAGTAGAACATTGCCATCTGCTGGTGGAATATGAGTACTGCTCCTCTCCTGGGTGCAGGCTGCTGAGTGTGTGCTGGTGTGGTGAGGGCAGTGCAGGATCACTGGCGCTGCCTTTAGTAAAGCCAAACATGCAAACACAAAAGCAGGGAGCATGGGGGAGGCTGTTAGCGGGGACTATTAAAAAGGTGCTGTTAATTATAAGGCAATACATGGCATTCAAAATAGCAGCACGTCACTAGAGTAAAGGTATTTGTTACGCAATTACATAAATGTTTTAGAAAAATAGCTAAAACATTTGCTTACAGCTCGACAGTCGTGAGTAAAGTCAATATTAAAGACATGCAACTTATTCATAACATAATGGAGATACAAATGTTATGGAAAGACACAATGATGGGTGTGTTTTGTTCATGCTGTTCTAACATATTTGGACCAAGACCTAAAATGTATCAATAGTTCCCATAAGCAGTGCAGCAAAGCGAAGTTAGAGGGAAGATAAACACGCTCTGCTGTTTGTCCTGTTTTAAGTGCAACTCTAAAAACTCTTTAAATCTCAGCAAAATCAAAAGGTATTTAAACAGACCTTTCTTTTTCCAATAACAAGTTCCTAACATTTAAAACAAAATGTACAGTCCTCTTATAATGTGTTGGCAGTATCTTAGGTTCACTGACTGAACAAAACAAACACAATGTGGCAGACCATACCTTCGCTGTCCGGGCCCCTGCTCCTCCTCGTGATTCTCTGCTTCTCCTCTTCTTGCAATCGTTTAGCGATTTCCTGTGGAGACACAGACATATTGAATGCTTCTCTGCATTGTAAACCATAATGAGTTACCTATTAGGAATTCAGGCTGAATGAAGATCGCAGAGTATTGAGCTGTTTCGTCCAATAATCAAATAATATAGATACATGACTAAAATCATTTCCGATTTAAGTGGAAGTATAACCATTTATTTGACCCGGTATCAAACCCATTAATAAGGTCATAAACTTATTTTGGATAATTCATTTTATTTGAAAACATAGTTATGAACATGATAATGAAATGATGTGGATAAATGCAGAACAAAATGTCAACAAGCTCCACTCACAGAGAGGTTTCAACACTGGTGAGTAGACGCAACGGCAACCAGACATCTTTGAAACGGTGCTAATTTTAACCAGCAGATGGCAGCATGACATAATGTGTAAGAAGGAAGCAAGGTGGCATCTGTTTCCACCACTGACTTAAAAAATAAATCAGACAAGTTACTAAATCCATAGGAAACTTTGAGTATACTCTGATATAACCTTTATTATTTCCACCATGTACAAAAACATTATCATGCTGCTCGTCTGTTCAACATAACACAATTGTTTGCCCTAAACAGCTTGCGGTTCCACAGTATTTGTAATAAATGTATGTATATAAAACAAACTTTCAAGTCACAACACAAAAGAAACAGGAATAAATCTCTCTGATTGGATTTATTGAGTTTACATCAAGACAAGAATGTCATTAATCTACAGAGCAGCTCACCAAATGCACGTCCATGTTGGGTGACATTGTGCCACTTTTGAGGTGATCTGACATCGCAGCTCTGAGTAGCCACACCTATTACTTCAGGCAGAGCTCTAGCTGACTCTATGGAGACTCGTAGACGACACGAGAGACAAACAAACTGTTAATCTCCTTGAGCATGAACTCTGGAGCGGAAAAACTCCAGCAGAAGCAGGTTAACAAGGGGACTGTTACACTTGAAGCAACACCTTGTCACTGGGGAATGCCCGCTCTTACCAAAGCTGATATACTTGACTGCTCTCTGAAGGAGAAACACCTACCATGTCTCTATGTTACTTTCCATTAATAACGCTAATAATGTTCTTCAAAAATCAGCTAATTCTACTAGCGAATTCTATAACATCTCTCTGTAGGCCGCATTTGCAACATCAATCATAACTAAAAGCCAACACAGCTCCTTTTGCTTTACAATCCGGGCTCATATGTCCACCTCTTTGCTAACATCAGCAGACAATAAGCAGCTTGCCATGGCAGGTGAGGCGTGGAGTGCCACAGGGATCTGGCATTTAAAAGTGCACAGTCGGATGCATTCTGTTCATTAATTAAAGACACAATCTACAGGGAGGCAAATATTTAATCAACAGCTCTGATCAGCCGCTCATTAAGGAAGGTAAGCTAACGGGAGAGTTAAAAGCTCATCATTTCATCCTTGCATCAACACTCCTAAAAATAAATGAAAAATACATCCACACAGGAATAGCCTCATGCCATTGGTTGGATAAACTAGCAGTAGGTAAGTGTAGTGTAGACACTTCATGTTGGTTCCAACTCACCCAGAGAGTTCAAAGCCAAACCCCTTTACTAACGATGAATGAACCCCACAGCCTCTCTGACCTCACATCCTCTAAACAAGGAGCTTTTATAAGTCCGTCGCAGGCAGCCTGCTCTAAAAAGGAAACTGCAGGCTAAAGGAAAATATTATGCTGGATCGGCCTTGTGACGCAGACCACTCCAACAGCTGGGGAGTTTCATGGCAGAGTTGGCTTTTTCCCCCACAATGCCCTTTTTCTTACACAGCCCAAATCTGAAGTTGAGAAATGCACATGGGGTTGTAAACATGCACAGACCTTAAGATGGGTTTAAGGGGGGTGGGCTTCTGCGTGAGCATTGGAACAACAACAGAGAGGTGATTGATGGGAACCATCTGGTTGCCCAGTCGTGCTGGGTTTGCAACTTCAAGAACAACTGTTTCTGTATACACACACATTTAGACAAATCTAGTGCTGTACCTCCATTTTGAACTAGGGGAAATTAAAAACAAAAACAAAATCTAGATCTTGTCATATGTGTTTTTAAAATTGTACCATGTACGACCAAACACTAAGAGCCTACAGCGCCCTCAGCTCTGTGAGGCCGTTTCTCTTTGGCTACATTTTAATATCAGCATGCCAATATGCTCACAACGTCAATATTACCATGCTGATGATCAGCAGGTATGGTCAGGATGTTAGTTAAGCATGTTAACCCAATAATATTTGCTTATTAGCATTGAGAACACAGAACAGCTGTGGTGGATGAGAATATTTTGCATGTATTAGGTCATAAACAGAAGTCTCAGACAAATTAAGTTTCTGACCTGGTGATGGCACTAGATGGGAAGTGATGGGATTAGTATATTTATTAAAATTCCTCCAGTGGGGATCATTATTGTCTGTACCACAGTTTTTTTTGTAGATTCTTAGTCTGGACCAAAGATGGTGTATAGATGAATTTATCGAGTGACGACGCTAGCAGTACAAAAATATATAAGATGCTATACTGAATTTTTAAATAATAATGAAAACAATGTGAAGAATTATTTTCAGTTGTTACCATTAATGTAAAAACTATCCATTAAATCAAACTTAACATTTCTATAACATTTAAATGAGAAATAAAGTTCAATCTGTTTAATGGAAAAGACACCACTTTCTTGATTTAAAAAAAAGGCGCATAGATAATGTTTTCACTTAACCGGCCTCATGCTCAAACTGCACAGTTGAGGTTGTAACCATGTCAAGTGTGCTTGTGCTGTGAGGCTAAATATGCACCTGAGTGTGCTCTGTATGAAGAGGTTGATGGGCAATGACTGGAATTAACCAGCAGAGAAATAGCTGGAGCCATCCTCCAGACGGGTATCTGACAGGCTGTCTCTCTCTGTTTAACAGCTGAGCGTGTAACTTTGAGGCAACGGCCATTCATTATGAATTCAGTCAGTCCTAAGAGAGAGCCAAGTGAACCATATCATACTCCCTGACCTGCTGGTAACAAGGACATAATTAAATGATATACAAGTGTGTCCTGGTAGCCATAAAAGTCAAAGAGTCCCTGTGCTGAATGAGCTGCAGTTTGCGTATAACGCTGGTGAGGTTTTAGGTTTCTGCCAAGTCCTCTGTGCACAGAATTCGGTAGTTTAAGATACACAGAAGCATTAATCTACTTTTAAAAGCAGCTTTATTTTCTGCTTTGTGCACTTCTTCCTAAAGACTACAGAATGTACAGAGTCAGATAACCCATTTGCATTTTTCATAAACACTTTGTCTATTGTGGTTCAAACCAGATACTTACTTCTTACATCTGAAATCAATTGTAACTGACAGGAAAACAACCTAAGCGTGAGTGGTTGATACTCAAGCAGCATTTTGGGTGGAATATAACTTTAAGGAATACTTAGTTTTTTCCTTCTAGTGTGCTGTTTTATCTCCACATTGTGCCAAGTTAAACTTGTGCATAAAGGAGAGCGTCTTGCTGTCTCGGGTTGCTGGCGGTAACCTGACACCCGCAGGAAAGGATTTGTTCCTCTTTCAGGAGCAAATCCTTTTGAAATGTTTTTCTTTAAACTTTTGCTGTCACGTTTGTGTCTTCGTATTAGCTGGAACAACTGGATTCCAAGCTAAGCTCAAGGATTTTCAACCTTTATCAGTCATACAAGGGGCGTGTCTATTTCTATCTTCCACAATAATCCCTTTATAGTTATGGTGTAAATAACAGATTCTAATTTCCATAATTCATGTGATATAAGTGACTGAACTGAGGGACATTGCTATAGTGAGCTTTCAAACATCAGGTGAACTGAGGGACATTGCTATAGTGAGCTTTCAAACATCAGGTGAACTATCCAAGTTAAAATATCCAAGATTTTCTCAGTTTCTTGCTTGATTGACTACTTACAGATTGTTGTGCACTGCAAAAGAGGATGCAATCGTTCTTGTTGAGCAGTATCTTTCCATTTGTGATTTTGCAGTTTGAGAAATAAAATATATATTGTGGGCAAAGAAATCAGCTTGGGTAGGACATTTTGGAAAATGCACCTCCCCCCTTCGGTCATGAACAGAACTGACTTTTATACTGGGTGATTCATGTATTCACTGAGCAAAGTGTTTTAAATAATAACCAATGATAGTCTTAGACCATATGACCAAAACGTACTGAATGTCCACATAACCAAAAGTTGATTCTTCTTTAAAAAAGAATCTAGATCTTTAATGTACTATTTAGAGAAATGTAGACTATCGCTGACATAATATCACATTTAACAACAGTCTTTATCGCACCTCATCCTCCTGCTCCCTCCTCCGGGACTGCTCAGCACAGTGCTGGATCTCCTCCTGGATTAAACGGGCGTACTCAAAGTCTTCCTCCTCTCTAGCAGACAGTAAGGTAAGAAAATTACTCTTTAAAATGGTGACCCATGTTATAATAAAACACACAACACAACATTGTAAATGAGAATAAAATAATGCATGGTAAATGTACACACAGTGGGGTTAAGTCACACGCAGGACGTGAGGACACAGTGCCGCAGTGTGAGATGTGTTACAGTGCGTTCGGGGCGGCAGGGGTCACCTACAGTTGTCTGGAGGCGTGTCTGAAGAGGGTGCTCTGAATGGCCTGCTCCTCTTCCTCCTCATCTTGCAGCATTTTCGCTACGCGGATGTCATTCTGCACTAGCTGGTTCTTCTGGATGTTGGTGGTATAGTATTGCTCGACTATGGGAGCAAAGCAGAGAGACAGGCAGAGGGTGAGACAGTCTCGATGTGTGATCTCTAGGGTATAGTAATAAATAACTTCTCTAATGGATTTCTATATTATTTAAACATATTTGTTTATATGTTAATTACTTGTACTGTAAATCTGATGATTCCTTTTTTCCTGGGTTGTTTTTTCAGACACTCTTTTTGAGGAATCCTTCACACTGACACCAAATTACATGTCCCACTGTTTACCGAGCAAAACGGCAAAGACATACCAAACATTTCTAAGAGACAAAAGCTAGCCAAGAAGAAGATCACCATAACCACTTTAGGTCACAAAGTCTGTTTTGGTAAACTATAAGATTAATTCAGCAATTCACACAAAATGATACTTGTGTTAACAGCTGCTGAGTATAATCACACTAAATCATTCAACAGGATTACTAAAGATGGAGCCCACATTAAACAAATGTTTACACAGTGATGTCATCTCCAGCTTCACATTGTACTCACTCTCCTGTTCCTGCAGGTTGTGTGCCAACACTCCATCCTCCAGCACAGCGAAACTCTGGCACACTGAAACGACAGAGGACAGAAACACTTCAGTGTGATCCAAAGTGTTCCTAAACATGAATCAAGGGGGGATATACAGTAAGTGTTAATAAAGTAAGCATTTCTCTCAGCTTGAGAATTACTAAAACAAGAGAACATTTTCAACCGTCTTCCATGACCCTGTGTTCTCCGTCCAAAACGACAGTTGGAATTAAACAGAGACAATATGTTGGAGGTTTTGGTTCAGCACTTAAAATAAAAGGATGTGAGTGTGGTGCGTCATGATGGTTGTTTATTTGACAGACAAAAGGCGGAGGAGTGTTCCTCCAAACTTTAGAAAATAACAATTATCTACCACTCTGGCATGAATTCCCTGTTGAATATAAAAGGCTCTCATAAAATCCCCATCATAACAAGGTCCCAGTGTTTCAGAGCAACAACAGGGAGCCCACAATTATACTGTCCACCAGAGCAAAGTGTGTGTGTGTGTGTGTGTGTGTGTGTGTGTATTAGGACTGGGGGAAATTGTATCGATACACAGAAGTATCGCGATAGTATCGTATCGTGGGGATCCTGGTGATTCCCACCCCTATGGTTTATGCAGGCAACATTTCTTTTTCAAAAAGTGTGGTTGAATATATCTTAAAGGAGGAAGACGTATGTTTTTGTTTACTAATGTGCTCACTATGACTACCAAATGAAGACGCAAAGTTTAGGAACTTCTACCTTCAGCCATTTAATACTGGGAAGGTAGTCCTGATGGAACTTAAACACAAGTAAAGTGAAAATGCCAAAGCTTTATCTAAGAGCTCTGTGTACACCAACTGTGTCTGGTTCTTTATATTGAGCAAACTTCCCTATCCACTGATCCCACAGTCTGGCCACCTGCTGCGGGATTTGGTAATAAAACATATCAGTTTCATGTCGTTAATGCTCTCCAGCCTTTGTTTGGTTTCGGCAGAAGGCTGACTAAAGACTTAATGGAGATTTAAATGTAGAAACATCAACTTAAAAGACAATTAGACAAAGAAAAAGACCCAGAACCTTTGTAGTCAAACAAAGGGATATTCAGTTAACTGCATTGGTTAGACCTGAATGCCTTTTAAGACTCGAGCAATACAGAAGTGAATACCCACAGTTATGCAGCACTCTTTGGTCTGCACATTGGCTTTAATAGCTTCAGCATCTGTGAACTGTTATTCTCATCTAAAGGCATGCCGAGTGTTTACAGGAGTCCTTAATAAGCCCCGATGGCTTCTGTGTGCCGAAGCCCAAGAGTGTTTAAAGTCTGTCAAACAAACTCAGAAGTTACTGGAGATAAAAAATAAACACACGCAGTCAGCGGCAGCGTGGCCCAGCTGTTTTTCTCCACTTCCTCCATCTCTGCCGACACACAGCCCACTGTGACCGAACACATTCACTTTGCCGTCTCTCAGACTCTCATCAGGGAGCCTAGAAGGGCCGTCTACTCCTACAATGGTGCTTTCAAACGGCCAGACAGTGTTTGTTAACTGCAGAGGGAACAGCCTCCAGCTTGTCCCAGAGGCAAGGCCAATTAAAAACACCTGCCCTGCTTCTAAACACCCCCCCACCCCCACTGAGCCTATAAGAGCAGCTCCTGTGGAGAGAATGGCTTCATTTACAGCCATGCACTTAATGCTCACGATACTGAAGAATTCAGTTAATGAGTTGATGCACATGAATGCCATATGTTCTTAAATAACCTTTTAAATATCTTCGCACAGCTATAGAAATCCTGGATCATTTATACAAAGCATAACAGAGTGATACATCGTCAGAAACTCCGTCCCAAAGATAACATGGTAATACAATTCTGTCGTACTCATTTAATTTGACAGAAGGTTGTTAAATGTGCATTAAAAAATGACACCGAAAAAGGACGTTTGAGTAAAATATTATCCATTATCTGGAATTCTGTGAGTGGAAACCTTCTTGTCACTGTCAGCACATAAACAGAAAGGTTGACGCAAGACCTTCATTGGACACTTTGTTTGCTTAAGGCTAGAATTAGTTTGTATCCAATGGTAAGGAGACGTGCAAATCTAAAACAGAAGTGTATGAACAGAAGGGATTCTCTAAGATTTATTGTAAGAGTGACATGGAGCCTACACGATATGGCTGGGACCATCTGTGTGGCTAATTAAAAACACACGAAACACCAGGCGTTTAACCCATTCCAGACTTCAGGAATGCTTTCAGTTTTTACAACTTATTAATCAAGTCCTCTTCTCTTTCTGTTATTGGCACACCTTACCCACAGGAAACTTTATCAAACTATATTCTCTAAATCCAAAATATGGGAGAAAAACACAGCGTTCCTGCTGAGAATAAGTGTCAGGGTATATTTCAGTCTACAGGGGCCCAACAGTCAAAGTTCATAGAAATAACCCAGACAGCACTAAGCCATGAGAGGGGTCTGTTTACACCATGATTGACCACATACGACTACACTCCCAGTTAACCCACACCAAGACAGACATGCATTACCACTTACACCTGTTGCGGAGCTTAAGAGACTATGCGCTAAATGGATCTCCAACTTCGCTTATGTGTCCAGTCTGTCAAAAGAAAAAGGATTAAGTCCAAGGCTTGGTTATAATCCGAGAGGACAAATTGACGGTCCAAAACATGACTTTAGCCTTAAATCCAAAGTGAAACTAAAGTGAAAAAATTGAGGAAAATTATAGTCTTGTCTGTGTGAGCAAGCTTGTGTGTGTGTGTGTGTGTGGGTGGGTGTGTCTGCATTGTGGGTTAACTTGTTTTTCCAAACTCCTAAAACTCACATTACCCTCCTAGGCTGGCCCAAAGAGACTGTGTTATTAAGACTGCTAAACAGGTTTTGACGGACAGGGTGTGCACACGGAGAAGCTTGCTCAGTGAGAGCCGACGGCCGGGTGTGTTTTCAAAAAATACAGAGACTCCCAGTGTAAGCTTCTTAATAAGGCCACTGAAAGCTCCCTGTAAGGCCGTGTCAATTTCCTAAGAGGATAGTGAATCAAAGATCCAGCAGATATTGGCCTTGGCATCTGAACACCAGAGGCTGAGATCCACTGAGGGATAAGAATGTCCAGGAAACAGTGCAAAGCAAGAAAACAAGTAGATAAGGTTTTAAAATAAAAGCAGCCATCCATTGCATGGCCCAGTCTGTTCCCAAACACTGTGACTGTGGGACAAGAGGATATTATGAAGCAGGAAACCACGACCTCAGTGACCTTAAAACAGCAAAAAAACTGAATTAATTCCTAGGCCTGTTGTTCAACAAGTATCACATTAATGGTGGTCGTAGCATTGGCCTTATTTACAGGCACACAGACATTGGACAGTTCGCTGAGGACTTTTTAAAATGGCAGCACATTTGTTTCCATTAAAAATGGAGAACTTGACATTCGCTTTGGACTTACCCTTGCAGGAAAAAAACATTGTTTGTTTTTGTTCCCCTCTCATCAAAGGATTGGATTAACTTTTTTTTCAAAGCATTAATTTGCTTTGTTTTTTATACGTGTTAGTTTGAGGGAAATGAACATTCTTTTTTCAAGATGTTCTGGTTCATTTCTTTGTTTTGAGTATGTTTTTATTGTTTATTGGTGTATTTGGTTTTGGCTGAGGAGGTGTATTCTTAAAAAAAACATATATATATTTTTAAATGGTGGTCGTAAAATAGAAAAATGATACGCTACTATTTTTACCTTTTTGCCGATGTTACTGAATCTCATAGGTTTAAGCATGTCTATTTCTAGGACTGCCACCAATTTTAGAGAACTGATGGCAAACCATATTAAATAAACGTATGCGGATTATCTCAGGCATCCAGGAGGCAGGCGATCAGACACTGACAGAGATATTTCTCTTTCATCTTCGCATCCACTTGGACAGCAGCAGTGGCAAATGCCTGCCAAACAAAGAAACCGGCGAAAGGAGAAAATGACAAGGGTTCTATTTTCAGCTAAAATCCTCCACCAAACACCCACACACTGTCTCCCTCTCCCCCCTCCTCACTGGCCTGTTCTGTTTTTTGCACAAAATGTCACCATGAAATGTTTGTCCATCAAACAGCTCTCTCTGCGGTGCTAAAAACTAGGTGAACTGGGTAATACATCCCATGAACTTGATGCCATTTTCATGGAGAACAAAAGGAAGTGCAGGGACTCTGGGTCAGTTGGTGAGAGTGAAATTAGGAAAAGGGGGAGGTGGGGGAATTCCTGTGGGAGCTGCATTCCCTCTGCACATCAGGCTATATCAGGATCAGCCAGAGGAGGGACAAAACAGGAACTGATAAGGGGGGGCAGTGAAAACAAAGAGAGTTGACTTGGCTGAGACTCTCGGAAAGGGAAGAAAGTAAAGGAGAAGTGGGGCAAGGGGAACTACGGCTCTTAGGGAAATTGAAGCATAAACACCCAAAATTTTAAGTAAAACCACCGTGCCACGGAGAGGGACAGCAGCACGGTTTGACATATCTGTCTGATGAAAGTGGACGATGATCGGAAAGAAATACACTGAGCAGAGAGCTGATTTACATGCTGCTATTATCTCGACTAGCAGTTTATTGCTGCTATTACCACCTTTGTTTGTGCACCGACCCCGCTCAATAAAGCATAAAAATGCAAAGCTGCACAGTGTGCCCTTTGTGAATGCAAACAAGAGCGCAGTGCTGAATTATCTCCCTTGATAAAAGACATGCAGACCTATTTCTATTCCATTCATTAGTGTGGACATGCCAAAGACTGAGTCAACGCTCTACACCCAGGCCACAGCTTATACATTCCACCTGCCAATGTTTTCATACTTACATGCAAACAGATCTGAACTAATTTAGTTCCTGACGTATTAGCACGACAATGACAAATGATGTTGTTGTTGTGAATATTTTTGTTGTCATTATGATTTCATATATTCTCCTATGTTTATCACTGCTTTATGGATCCTATGTGGAACAATGTTCAGAACAAAGTGTTGTTTCTCATTATTTCAATGGTATTCCTAATACACAGCCAATTGTTTTTTGTATATTGTAGTGTAAATATTAGATATTATTTACCTTCAAATTATTAACTTTTCCCAATCAGCTCTGAAACTTTATATTCTGCATAAAACTTGTTTTTTTAACGTCAAAAATGGAAACTTCACTTAAGTTATAGTCATAGCATCCTAGAGAAATAACATATCCGACACAGCTTCCTCATTCCACCTTTCTCTTATCTGAAGCCACAACACCAGACCTGCCTGCGATGAGATGCATCGCTATACAGACATATTTGTAAACCCCTGTTGTGTATAGTCAAAACATATGGCGAGCGACTTCCTATCTAAGACAGAGTATTGAAGCCACAGAAATCAAGCACAGACAGAAAAGGACAGAAGCAAAGAGACAGTGGCAAGGTTTCTAATTCTCTCTAAAGACGACAGCAGACTGTTGAACAATTCTGTCCTTAGTGTTAGTCAAATACTTAAATCCCTACTGGCCTCAGTAGCTGACCCTGACCTCTGACCTCCATGAGGGGCTAATCAAAAACAACTTTTCTCCAGGACAGACCATTAACCTTGAATTCTGCACACTTTTTCCATATGTAACATTTCTACAGATGTTGGAGATGGGTCAGTGTGGCAGTATGTGCTTACCTTCTTGGACACGTGGAAGGTTAGACTGGTCAATTTCCAGCTCTGCCATCATGGTCCCTGTTGTGTCACAGCCTCATGGTGATACCGAAGACCCTGACAACAGAAAGGGGATTTTATCAGGGCTAAATAAAAGGATAAAAGGGACCTAACAGGCAAACAAGGAAAGAAACCAAAGAAATACAATTAAAATGAAACAGATTACTGGTTTAACTCAAAAGTGTTAATGCAATAAAGTCAACCAACCAAGGGTGGAAAAAATACTCATATCTTGTACTTAAGTAAAAGTGGCACTACCAGAGTCTAGGAGTACTCTAGTTACAAGTAAAAGTCCTGCATTGCAAACCTCTGAATTGTAGTGGGATAGAAGATTAAAATACTCAAGTGCTAGAATCTCAAAATTGTTGTCTTAAGTACTGTGCTTGAGTAAATGACCTTACTTAACACCACTGCCAAATACTAACAACAAATTAACACATTCGTGCTGTTAACAGTAACTAGAGCATGAAAGGTATCTGCATTGCAGTGGGAACATTGTCTCTAGCAAAATAAAGGAATAATGACAACAAACAACAAACATTCAATCGGTCTGTGTAGCGAAGAGTCATTGTTTATAGCCTACCTGCTCCCAGCACGCTGCCCACACTAGAGGCTCCAGTGTTGTGTGTGTGTGCAACAAGTACCAAACATGACAGCGGAGTGTCAACTTTGTCCGCTCCGTCGCACTCTCCCCTCTCTCCTCTTTGTGCCCACACAATTTATCCAAAATGTCACGGACGTGTTTCTGACGCCTCTACTTCTAGTGTGTGATATTCAAACTAAAAGCGAAGCTCGTTGCTCTTCAATGAAACAAAGCCCCTTGTACTGTGAAGGGAAGCCGGGCAGGACAAAGTTAGCCCACAGTCTTTCTCTTCACAGCTCCTGTTCGCAGCAGAGGGGGCGGTTAACACCTGCTGCCTTCAAGTGCTCTGTCAAACTCAGGATTATGTCTCACGAGTCACGATGTCCGCCAATAAAAATATACAATACCATTTTATAAACGGGTTTATTCGCTATATAAGGAAGTTTGTAACAAAGACAGAATCGTTTAGAAAGATGTGTAAATCTGATAATCGGCATAAAATATGTCAGGTCTAAAGTTTACACAGTGTAAAGAATCGCACGTTAGCATATTATCACTAGTAGAGACAGTAGGATTCATCTCCAGGAAGTGACACCAATCACATATCATATTACAATTTGAATAGCATTGCCTACAGGTCTACCAGACTTATGTGCCTGCACTGTGAGTTGCAGTATTACGGCAGTTAGTGAAGGCAACACATAAACCGAACGTTCCAATCACTCAAAGAATTTAACAGAACTTTCCAAGTATGCTCAAGTATGCATCATTGCAGTAACTAACTAAATATGTATTAAACAGCAAATATAGTAGGAAGAAAACACAGTTTGGTACCTTCAAGTGACCATGTTGGCAGCTCTACAGTTTTAAAATATTTTATAAATGTGTAGCAGCACCTTTCAGTTGACTTGGGGTAAACGAGAAGCCTGAAGAAGACTTAATTTGAGATGAATAACAGACAGTATCAGCTTTTAAATCACCTTGATAGCCCTGATTTATTCGGATGGGCAGGAAACCTATTTGCTCCAATTTCAGGAAAAATTATATCAAAAGTCTATTTTCTGGCAAGGATGACATGGTTTTAAAAACAGTCTTGTAAATGTCAATGACGATGGGATTTACGGGCTATTTAAGGTTTTGAAGGCTACAGGTTTTGTGATTCAATTTGCACCCTGTCAATCTGAGATTGTTTGAAGACTGCTTGAAGGAAGAAAGAAAACCTTACACATCTGTCAAGAAATATATATCCCCCCTCAGAAACCACACTGAATAATTTACACTGGAGACTCATTTGCTGAAAATATGTAAACGTGGTATATTTAATGGACTTTTTCTAAACGTAATATTGCCCTCTGCTGGTTGTTCATACGTCAGTCAGTAATCTAGAGGTCGAATAATGTCAACAAGTCATACAAACCTGTCAGGTCACATAGCTTGGATACTACAGTTGTTTTGTGAGACATGTGGCCTTGAAATGCTTGGCCTTAGCAGATTAAGACTAAAGATCAAGAATAAATTAGGTTTTTTCAGAAACAATATCAAGCCAGTCAGTGTGGATAAAAAGTAAAAAGATACTGTAGTGCGTTAACCATGTCTGTTGTGCCTATGAGGATGTTTTCTCTGTAGCTATATGCTTTGTTCCCTGATCCACATACTATACTGCATTGATCTCAAGAAGTGCAGTGTGTGTCCTTGTTTTTTACGAAACGGCTGTACCTTGAACCAAGATTCATCATAAAAGTGTAAAGAGGACCCCATATATAGTAGGATTAACCTCAAGTATGGGATGAGACAACATTTATTTTAGAGGCTGGAATATGCCCGGATTGGCAGCAGGGCCTTGACTAATACAGAATATAAATCGTAATAACTTTTTATGATACAAAGCATAGCAAAACCTAATGGAGTGGCTGGCCTTCTGGCTATAAAATTAAATGTCACCGTCGCTTCGCCGACCCTCATTACCATATAAGTGACTGAACATTGACGTCACACTTCTAATAAATAAACAAATGACATACAGAGGTGCAAAATGTAAGTCTGTAAATGGCAGCCTGTCCCAGAGTCACCACTGACAGGAAATGTATTTTTTTCTCCATCTAAGCTGGACATATTAAATATGAGTTTTATTGCATGACTAAGAACAAGTGAAAGAACACATTTGAAATCTCACTAGAACAAGGCTTTTAAATAATGTGCATAAATCAATCTGTTCAGAGACCCACATGGAAAATTCTCGGTGGTCTTAAATTGAATGAAAATGTCAGTTGTCTTATAGGTTACAAGGCCTCCACCATTTTAACATTTAAACTGATCCACTGTGCAAGTAATTATGTAATTTTATTGGGAAGCCTCACTGCGATTTTGGGATTTTTCGACTCAAGAGCATTCAAATGTCCAAACAGTTTAATGAGCTGGTAGCATAAAAGCATTAGTCATTTAGCTGACCAGTTTCTCCACCTGCTCCCTACAGGATGTTGTTATGAATGACATCTGAAACACCTGCTTCAATCCTATTTACAAAGTCAGTAAAACAGTCAATCAAGCTCTAGAGCGGGTAAAACATGACTGTGCCCTTGAAGCTTGGGCCATGGCACTTGTCTTTTTATTGAGCCCATAATTCACCTGTGACTCCCTGTTGATTTATGGCAGTCAGATAGGATGGGACTGTGGATATTGCTGATGGCTGTTGTGGCTAGAATGTGTGTCCGGATGCGCGAGGGGGGACAGGCTAATGCTGGTAGTATATAACCCAGTTGGACCAACAGAGCAAGTACAAGTCTTTGTTTTCACCTGAGGCAACCGTACGACTCAGAGCGACTTCCAACATCAGCGTCCTGTAGTGATGAAGTGCAACCATCTCCTGTCCTGGGCCTTCCTGCTCCTAGCCTCTGGCCAACTACTGGCCCACCCCATCACAGAATCTGCAGAGATGCCCTATCCGGGACCTGGTGAGTGGAAATGAGTATCTCTATTTAGCAGTTATTCACAAAATTGCACTAATTTAGAACGTTGATTATCATTTTTAATAATAAAACCTAATTATTGAGAGAATAATGTCAGGTTGTTCATGTCCTCAGGCCTTGAAGTTATTACTTTAGAGTTGCATTGTTGAGCTGGGATGTTTCTGCCAGAGTTTACACATAATGGACCACTGACAGGAGTCTCTTTCTGCCATCAGAATAAATATTAGGTTTTCTTTTCAATACGTGTTATTTGTAGTTATCATTTATTGCTGTTGAATATATATCAACACAAATGTGAAAATCAATATTTCAAAACTTCCATAAAATCGAAATAAATGTCTACCAACTTTATGTAGTTGTTTGGCTCTCCTCAGTGTCAGTGGAGGACGGAGGAGTCGGTGCTCTGGATGATCTGTCTCTCTCCGAGCAGACCTTCCCTTCTCAGGATGGTCTCAGATATTCCACTCTGATATCTGGGGAGTTTAACAGAGATGGTAAGAATCACAATAACACACAATAGACATACAATGTTTCCTATATTAACATGCAGAGTCTTTCTTTATCCAGGGAAAATCACCCACATTCTTTTTGCTACAACATTTTGCAACAACTTTAAATGCAAACATAAATGTATGCCAGCTTTACCATATTTTTCTATGGCTGGATACCAAGCAGCATCGAGCCAGGCAGTTGAAGATCCTTTACCCTGCAACTACCTGACAAACCTGACATGCACAAAAGCATCTAATGCAACAACTATTTATCTCTAACATCAGAATAACCTCATGTTTTGTTTCTTTCTCTGAGGTGTCAGAACAGGTCTGCTTCCAAGGGGGATTAAAAGAGAGGTGAGCTTTCTAAAAAAAAAGCCAACCCCAAGAAAAAAAAAAGCTTTATACGGAGAATAAAATGTTTTCACCACAACTACTTTATCCCATCTCTTAGGTCCTACTGGAGAAACAAAGTCTGCTAAATCCTTTCAGCCGCGTGTCGGGCATCCGGAAGCAGTTCAGGAAGAGAGCAGGGACTGCTGAGTGTTTCTGGAAGTACTGCGTCTAAAACTGTCAACGGGCATTCAAGCTAAACACAAGAGACAGGGCTTGCACTAAAACAAGAAATCACAATCTAGCACACACATTAGTAAATTAATCCAAATAAAAAATATATCCTGCATGCATTTGAACTGTATGAGCACATATGCATGCCCAGGTAATGTAAATAGACACACTCACATACATAAGTGCTGTCAGTGTTTGTTCATAAACAGAACAATGCCATAGGTATGATTGGGAAGAGTTGAGTGAGGACTTACATATATCGTGTGAAACTATATTTGTGTACATGTACTTGTTTAAATACCTTAGTTGTCTGATGCATGACCAAATGTGTTTTACATGTGAAAGCTTTGGGTTGTGCAGAACTGGATGTTGAATATAAATAAAAACTATCTTATAAATACTGTCTCTAGTCTTTTCTTGATAAAAGGTATTGGTGAATAGATATTGGTAGTAGAAGGAAAAACGGTCGCTTTCTTAAAGTAAAAGAAGAAACAAAAGACGGAGCAAACTTGGTTCAGGAGTTTTCTTCATTTTTTCATTTTTTTATTATTTTACAGCAGAAAGAATATAAAGCATTCAGAAAACATCTTCCATATTTTAAGGGCAATTCAAAACGTTTTGCATGGCTTCAGCAGCTGAAATCTCTTTTTTTTTTAAACATATCCATCGAGTCAGTGACGCTTGTACATGCACAATTACAAAAATAAAACTTACAAACAAGAGAAGGGGGAAGAAAAAGGAGGAAAGCAAAAACACATCAGGAGAACCAAGAGGAGATGAAACCTTGAAGGGTAGGGGTCGGAGCAGAGAAAAATTGGGTCACATAACAGGGAAAGACAGAGAGAAAGACAGCTATAGAGGAGAGGAAAATAGATCTAACACTAGTTCACATGCAAAGTGTCGAGGACCCGTAACTTTCTATCAAAGCAGGGCCTTTTTTTTTCTTCTCGGTTTGGAATTGATGAAAACGTGCAGTTCGGTAAAGGGTGCCATATAATTGCTGTCCATAAACTACTGAATGCTTGTCTTGCAATACTGGCATTTGCATAAGAGAAAGTCGACTACATGTGTCCAATCATTTTAAACTTCACTAGGTCTATAGGTCTCCACAAAATAGTTCTTTATTGCTCTGTGTCCACAAGTGGAATATGTTGTAAAACCGTTTCTGTTCTGTTGTCCTGATGTGCCTACCTTTCTCTGGTTTGGGTGCTCGGGAAAAAGAAGAGGAGGAAAGGCAGATTCCCAGGTCAATTCACAGAACGAAAATTGTTTATATTAAATATGAAGAGTGCCTATCAGCTAACCTGTCATCCCATTCATAAATGGCAGTAAAAACAAGATTTGCAGGTGAACTTTTTTCATAGATCTACATTCTTAATCTTAGATAACTCTCTGCACTTTGTCACCTACGTAAATTAAAGGCCTAAAGAACTGGCCGAAATGTTTCAATGATTTGACAGACCTCTCTAACAGAAAGCCAAATCATTTATCTTAAAGAGCTATTTATTTATATATATATATATATTGGGACTTTATTCAGGGCTAGTCCAGTGTCTGCAATGTTCACTGTTACTGAGAGGATGTGGATTATATTTGATATTCATTCATTTAAAAAACGTATGTGTCTCCCTTTAAAAGTAAGCACAACGTTTTACATTTTTCAATTTCAGCTTCCTCTGCTGTGAATCACGTGTCCTGCTCTGCTTCCTCCTCCCCATTTTGGCACCCTGAGTAAAATACAGAAGGGAGGTGAACCAGTCCCTCAGCCTGGAGAAGAGCGATGCCGCTCAGCGAACAAATGAAACTGACACCTTGACATGTCTGCATGTGTGCTGTGCTGTGTCTTGTGCATGTGTCCGTGTGTATCGTGTGTCACTTAGTTAAAACTAGCTATACATACTGTCCAAATGCTCTCCAACCATGTCCATTTGTCCTATTTGAAGTTGGGAGAACACTGATCAAATCTAAAAGAATCAAAAAAGTAAAGAAAAGAGTCTAAAAAGTTAGATCTTGGTGTAAAAACAATCCTGTCCTCATGCTTTGCTATGAAAACCACAGTAGCTACTGAGTGTTGATCACTGGCTCATTTGTGAGTTTCCCTTCAGCCCTCCAGTCACATGCCCTCTGTCTTTCTGAGTTCTGTGACACGTCAAACCAACGTTCATCGTTTACAGAACAGTAAGTCTTTTAACAAGTCTATCTGACTACAGATTCTAGGAAAATAAGCATGCTTTAGGTGCAGTTTGGTCACCCAGTTAACTATTTTACCCATGCAAGCATAATAAATCCCTCTCCTTTTTGCCAAGACATTGCATTGGCTATGCATTCTTACCACGGACCAGGAGGATGAATGCAAGGCAACAAACCCCAGTAGTGGCACTTCTAAGTATGATTTAACAAGCTGTCCCGTTAGAAAACTGAAAACAAGGCATACAAATGAAAATAAAGCTAAGCATGTTGACAAGCTGGAGTGCTGTGGGAATATCATATTGTCGCTTTGGTGAGTGTAAGGAGATGGTGATGGTGTGTGTGTTCATGTAGAGGATACAGCACTTTCTGTGGGTGACCATGTACTCACATTCTCTCAACTTCAGGTACATTGTATGCATTCTGACACTGGGTTTTGTGTGATCAGGATATGAATAGGCACTTTCTACATAAACACTCGGGAAATCAAGTTTACATATCAGGTGTGTGGAAAAACAACATAAACAACCAGTCAGTCAATGAAATAAATCCCTAATAATTATTAAACAAACATGACAATACTTCAAGGAAAAAACTCAAGTTTTTCAGTGGCACTTGGCTGAATAATCAAATGTCATTACTTTGATACAGAATACACTTTCTGGTAGTTCTGGTAGGAATATATAATAGGTAGCAACCAACAGGCACCTCTAAACCAGCAGATCATGTTTCTATCAGATTGTTCCTACAGCCCAATCAAATATATACTTTATCCAATGTACAAGACACATCGTATGCCTCATAACTATAAATGGCACTATTTTACACATTGGTTACTACAGTCATTTTGGCTCATTGACCCCGCATTGAGGCAGTGACAACTTTTAGTGCTGTCCTTTCAGATATAATCGGTTTAGCACCTTTGACTGTCGGAACAGTTCGTTTTGTATTTTCAGCTGCTTGACAAAGAAACCCAGTCATGTATGCTAAACATGTTTATCAGCTAGACATCTTTGTGACATAGAATACTAAGATCTGTTAAGAGCATGGCAGCCTTGATCATGGGGTTCTCATATTTTAGTAGTTCTATCCTGCCATCAGTTATTACAGGGATCAGCCAGCATAGTGGACATTTGAGGAGTTTAATTAAGGAAAGAGGGATTACATTTTGCTTTATACGAACACCATGGGCAAGGCTGCCATTCTTTCAGATCAGGCAAGATACCTCAGTAACACATTCCATTTTTAATGAAAACAAAAAGAAAACTCAAACTCTGCTATGGTGTACTCAGTGATGGTCAAATGCTTCAGTTATCAGTGTGAAAAGTGGAGACATGAGAGACTTCAATGCTTTCTGCTTGAACATGACTCCGTCTGCAAACTGTGTACCTTATTGTTCGAGTGAACCTCGACCACTTGTGATCTCATGGTCTTCAGTGCTAGTGTGTATTTCACTGTATGATTATCTGTTCTGCAAAAATTAACTTAATTCTCTTCTTAAGCTATATAGCATTCACATACCTCGGCACCATTGGCAAAAGATTCTTGGTAGCCCAAAATGAAACAAAAGAAATGTAAACATAACCATACTTGTTTTAGATCATTTTGCAGACTTCTCCTAACTCTAAATACTGTTTTTTTAGTTTTTTTATATTGCAATAATATCATGCTTTAGCAAAATGTTCTTCTCAAGAACAATCAAAATAAAATAAAATACTCTAATAGTGAAATAGTTTAATTTTACAGAGCATAGCCACTACTGCTTTTGTTGTTTTTTCCCTTTTGACTCTGTTCATACTTTTCATGCACATAGCTCATTTTTATCCCAGGTATTTACACTATTTACAAACAATACAACCATACTTCTTAGGCATTCAAACAAAACTATACAAATATTCTGTTTTTGTCTCGTACCTGTTTTTGACCCATTTTTAATGAATAAAATAATATATTTCTAAAATACAATCCCCTTTGGGTAAATGTTTTTTCCTACGTACTTTCAGCCTTCTTTATATACAGAAATCGCTCAATTGTCAAAAATATGGATTTGTCAAACCCCTATTTTGGGACAAGCTTAGGGACCCCTCAAAGAATCTCTAAGACGTCAAGGCAATGTATGTGATCTTCCCCTCAAAAGCCTTCGCAGGCTCTGAAGTTCATTTAAAAAGAACAGTAATAACCTGCATGACCATAACCATTACAACACAAAGTAGGCAAGTTCTTTTCTCTTGTTAGGTTTCAGAGGATCAATCAACAAATAAAAACAAACAGGACAATACAGGGATAGCTTCAATACTGAGATGATCGATTTCATGAGGGAGAATATGGAAACAAAAAGAAAACATCAGAGGATAGGCTGAAAGACTAGACCATAATCACACAAGCAAAGACTTTTCTTGCCAAGAAGCCATGCATCTTTTCTTGGTAGGATTCAACAACATAGAGTCTGAGGATACAGATCACCAATACATTGGACATGATGGAACAAATACATCGGACAGTATGGAACAAATTCAAGTAATAAAGTGACAATATATACGATAAAGCATAGGGTTTCTTTAGGAAATGGCAAAAGAGAAATATTTTATCACCCATCTGCTTTGTAATGGTTAAACCCCGGACTACATTCATTTGTAGCTCCACCCGTGTGGGCAGACTGGGGGGGTAGAGCACAGTGGGACAGCAGGAGTTGTTGAGCTAAATTGGATATCATTTCATCTACAGCAGTGGAAAGAAGTGGGAGTGTGGGTGACCAATTTATTTGGTTAAAAAAATCCTCCTTCAAATGAATTGATTGGTCACTTAAAAAATTATGAAGTACAATAAGAGCCCAGAGTGTTTCTGCCTGGTCTCCCTATCCTCTGAGATCTTCTGCAGCAGCCTTGACGTACGTCTCTTGAGGTCCTCGCGTTTGACAGACCTACTGAGGCATGTCCTGCTTCCTTCATCGTCCAAAACCTCTTCATATATTCAAAAAAGACAAAGCAATCCATGAAAAAGTGCAAAAAATGCCATGAAGCAAATGTTCTGCACCCCCCACCCCGACCCTTTTAGTTTATAATCCCGTAGAAGTTGCCACTCTCCGTCAAAAACCAAGTCAGTGGAAAGAATAGATATGTGAAAAAATGCTGTTGTACATGTAATAGAAGTTGAACCGGTAACACTGCAGTAGTAGTAATAATTGCAGTGCTTGCATTGATGTTTTTTTTCCATTTCTCTTGTAAAATGTCTCGGGTACAAACAAAAAAGAAAACAGGAGTCAGGAGAGTGATGTCAAATCGTGAGGGGGCTCTTCTGAGGGGTCTCATGTTCCCTGGCCCTTTTCAATTCTTTCACCCTGGAACACAGAGAGGGAGAAGCGTCCATGAATACAACATGCACGACTCGAGTGACAAGCAGCAACACTATCACACTGTTACAAAATCAAGTCCTCCGGAACTGCGGCTGCTCTGTGAAAGAAAACGTTGATCAGGATTGAGTTCAACTTGCACTTAGGAACAAACAAAGGAGGATAATTATGCCACAATTACACAATCATTACCATGTTAATCTAAAGAATTTCATTTAGGATAAAACGCTTACGTGAAGAAGAATACAATAAGTCTTGTCATGAAATGCATTTAATTTTGAGGGGTCCTTTCTAACACAATATGGTAATGATATGATCATTATTTTAATAACAGTTATTATTCTAGTTATTGTTACAGGTTTTAAAGTGACACTTTTCAGCACCCTGGAACACTTTTATTCTCAAAACACAGCATGAGGTACTTCAATTATACAAAGAACATAATATAATGTGAACCTATCTATTTCGTCAGAGATGGACAGCACAGATTCAAATGAGTATTTAACATCTACGTCAATGAAACTTTCACATAAAAAAATAAGAGAACTCAGAATTATTTTTAAACACACAGGTAAAGGCTGAGAAGAATTGCTCTGGTTTTAGGGGGGAAAAGCAAATCACATTTAAATCTTTATTATTGAATGCATTGTGTGGCAGTTGGCGAAAAAGAGCACCAGTAGTGTGTGTGGGTTCACAGAAGAGACTCGTCTCTCCAGTGTGTGTGCAAAAAGAGGTCAGCCTGTCGTGTACAGAGAACTCTTTACCCTAGCAATTGACTTTAACACATCAACCGGGGTCGTGTAATGGATTTAGCCCTACACTCATTCTTTGCGGAAGATAACTTCTGCAACATTTATGTATTGAGGAGAGGCAGACTACTTGGATCCGGTGTGTGTGTGTGTGTGTGTGTGTGTGTGTGTGTGTGTGTGTGTGTTGCATCCTCTCACACTGAGCTGGAGACTCCCGGGAGGTATGAATCCATTAAATCCCTTTGTTGTAGTCCCAAAGGGTGGAGTAACCTATTGTTTGTTTTTGTTCTGTGACCTATATGCTATCACAGCTTCCTAACCTATATCACAGAACAGCAGACATACTTTCAAAGTGAAGAGTTGGTTACAATAACAATCTCCCCTGCTCTAAAAGCATGATGCCCTATTTCAGGACAGTGTACAGTATTTATGGTAAAGAGTAAAGACATGAAATATGCATTTAGCAGAGAGGTAAATGTTGCAGTGCTCAGACTGATATCTTATAATGTCTTTTACCCATTCATGTGTACCTTTTATTTGGTATTGTATTGGATCTGTTTTGATAAACCAGTGGACATCACACATTCAGCAGTTTGACCAAGTTTTAGCAAAAGGAAATCGGAGGGGACACACCCCTCTCAGTCTGTCGAGTGGCCAGAAACAGGACACACAGCCAGTCAGACAGACAACTACTGGAGAAACAGCAGGCCCATAGCATGCCTAAAGGTATCAAGGCTCATAGTTGTCACCACTCGCCATGCAGCAGAATAAAACATGACTGAAAAAAAGCTTCCCATTTCCTCAAACTGGCTATCTGCATAACCACACAAAGCTGAAATAAAAACACAAAACAATAACAACAAAAAGTAATTCCCAAGGAGAGAAAGACAGAGATAAAGAGAGTCAGAGAAGTGCCTGTTAAGTGTTGCAGTGATATTGTCATTCATAAGCATTTTGTTAGTTGTTCGACAGTTCTGCTCTTAATCTGAGCTTCTCAGTCCACCTGTGGCTCCAGTTGGCAGCCTTCATGCAAGCAGGCATCAAGCAACAGTGATGGAGAAGGAGGAAAGGTGGGTGGAGGGATGGGAGAAAAAGAGCAAAAGAGAAAATGAGAGGGAAGGAAGGAGAGAATGCAAAGGCCAAGACCTCATGAGGAGATAATTGTATTATTAAAGAGTGAGAGACAGAAAGGGAGATAACAGAATAACAGAGAGAGAAGAAGAGGAAGAGGCACGAACTGAGTTGCTGAGGCTGCACTCACCCGCTTGAACAGTCTATGGTCCATCAAGGGGCTTGGCATAAACAGCAAAACAATACCAGACAGCTATTAGCACACAGTAGGCACTGTGAGGGAGGTGGGGCGAGGACAGGTGGGGGCCAAATACAGTGAGGGGAGGGGTGGAGCTTAGGTGTTGGAGACATTTTCTAACCACCTAATTTGTCTGACAAAAACTAAATCAAACACACAACACAGTGTAAAGAGAAGAGTAGTAAAGTAGTTTCTACTGTGTCTTACTGATTAGCTCAAAGGGGTTTTATTCAACCCGTGCAGTAATATAAATCTGGAGTTTTATCTAGCCTATGTGCGTAAAATATGTAAACATTAGTATTAGTTAGTATGTGTGAGAGTCAGTGTCGGGGTCTACCTGTGACGGCAGCGACGCAAGAACCTCATGATCTTCCTGGCAGCCTGATCCTGCCTCTTTGTG
This sequence comes from Eleginops maclovinus, assembly GCF_036324505.1. Taxonomy (NCBI): domain Eukaryota; kingdom Metazoa; phylum Chordata; class Actinopteri; order Perciformes; family Eleginopidae; genus Eleginops; species Eleginops maclovinus. The sequence goes on along the minus strand of NC_086349.1, from coordinate 21,801,059 downwards.
AGCAGACTACCTCTGAAACACCAGAAAACACATAGTATCTCTTTGTTATTATGAAATAATAATTCAACTTTTATCTTTCAGTGAAAATGTGAGAAGATCTATTTCAAAAAACAACCTTTTTGAATGTGCTCGTCTATAAATTACTGAATAAAATTGCTTCAAAACGCAAATGTTTTGGCATTTTCACATCATTTTGTAATACTGTATGCCACAATGGTTTCTTCACTATCCTACAGTATTTAGCAGGATAACTATTTACGTTTTTGGCTTATAAGATATGTCTACCTCAGTTTGTGCTGCACCAGGGCAGCAGCCGCCCCGCGGTGGTGCGGCTTCAGCCTGCCAAACTCCTTATAGCTGCGGTAGTATTGCTGAATGAGCACAGCAGCCCTCCTGCTCTGCTGGAACTTCTTCTGCTCGTGATAGCTGCGGAATTTACTCTGGATAAGGATGGCGGCCTGCGTCATCTTCTTATAAAGTGCATACTGCCAATGAGAAAGAAACAACGTGTCAAGCTTTGCTGTTTGCAATAGTGCTATGAAGTTCAAACTGCAGTAGAAGAACACGACCTAATGTTTGGCAATGAATTCAGCTGCTTATAGTGAAAAAAAGTTACCTTCAAGGCTATCCATGTTAGCTTGCAAACAGAAAAAGGAAATATTGTGAGTGATGCACTAACATACTCTATACTCAAAAAGTCTGTTGAGTTTAAAAATGATAAAAAGTTATGTATTTAGATTTTACTCATGTAAATATCTTCCTCCCAAAAGACTCTCATATAGACTAATTACATTGGAGCCTGTAAACAAAACCACTTATTACCATCACCTCAATGTTTTGGAGGTGCCTACCTGTTTGTATTTCTTGTAACAACGTTGAATGACAGCAGCAGCTACTTCCTGTTGCTCTCGGAGCGGCCGCCCCTGTAGGAGAGTAGAGTAGGACAGGTCAGAGGTCACAATTGCACCTACATATTGCCACAAAGGATATTGGTGGCTCTGTCAAGTCTCCCTTAGGGTCTCCTGGTGGCAGGTATGTGAATGCCACCATGGCACGAGTCCACCTCCGGTGAACTGGCCCCCACAAGCGCAGTGGGGAGGAGGAGGAGGAGGTGAACTGTCAGGCGACCCAGAGGCAAAGGTCCACCTCAGAATCAGCTGCTAGACGGGCATAACAGATGACTGCAAATGACAGCGAACAGTTTGTCATATGAAAACTCATTAAAAGTAGCCGGGGGGCAGGGAGCAAGTTGAGGAATGGGATCGGGCAGTGGGAGAGGACTGGTGTGTGGAGAGCTAGTTTGAAACAGGCAGTAGCAGGCTCCATACACCTAACTAAGAGAGAGAAAGAGAGACAAAGCGAGAGGAGGAGAACATAAGCTTAATTATGTCTAATTGGAGCGGGGATAAGGGGGACAGTGCAGTCGTTCTTCTAAGCAAGGCCATGCTCTGCTCAAGGCACCTTCCCATGCTGAAACCACAGGGACATATTCGGATACATTTCTGTTCATGTTGTGATGTGTATGTGAGCAGAGGAACAGAGAGTGAGACAGAGGTAGAGAAAGGAAAATGTGAATAAAATTGAGCAAACAGTACATCCCCAGACGAATGAACCGTCTCACAACCCTGAACTTTACTGCAGAAATCAGAGCTTTATGGCTTGGGACCAAACAAAACCCTTGTACATCTCTCAAATAAACAAACACGAAATCATCTAATAATACCACTCCTAACAGTACAGCCCTGTCTCTGCAGGCTGCTGTACACACAGCGTATGGCACCTGAGCGCCGGGCCTGTACCTTGTACTTGCGGAAGGCAGTTTGGACTAGGCGGGCGGCCTCGTACAGCTCTCTCTGCTCTGGATCAGACAGAGTCAGCTGGGCCAGGTCTCGCTCCACCTTGCTGTTGGAGGCGTTGATGAACTCACTCCAGTCAGCTGGAGAGGGGAGTGTAGACCTCTCCAGGGGCCCCTCTCTCAATGGAGACCCCCCAGGACTGAGGCTGGGGTTTGACGATGGGGTCAGGGGTTCATTATACAGAGATCTAAGGACAGAAAATGACAGAAAAGGTCGTTTTATTTCAGACTCCATGTTTAGTGAAGGACAGAATATTCAGGCTTACATTACACCTGTCTTTCTAACATTTTTAAATACAACTTGTACATATGTTTTTTTACTGCAGTAGAGGTGAGTGTACAGTAGGAATCAAAATCATATCTAAATAGTTATCGTTTTTACAATGATGGCAACATCTTCATGCCATATAAAGCAATTAAACAACTGATAAATGAAAGTGTTCATCATCAGATTTAATTTCTTTGACTGCCTGCAAGCTTCAGTAAAAAACTTTAGTGGGTGTAATTTCAACCAGCAATCCTGAGCCACTGTCACCTCAATTAAATAATACAGCTTCTCTTTTCACATGCCATCCCACTGGCTTACACTTTTGACCCAGCTATTGTGGTAAAATACTAAATATAAATAATATGTTTAAACAGAACATACTTTAGACCCATTTTACTCTCACCACGGTGTTCCTTACCGTAGGTGTATGATGCTTGGCAACTGTTCTACATCTCCAAGGTAGTTAGCCAGCCAGTTCATGGTGTTGGTTACCCCTGACGTGTCTAAGGGCAGAGAGTCCGCTGCGGTGAAGTTCTCCCTTTTGATTCTCTCTGGCGTTGCTTCAATGATGTGCTCTGCCAGAGTCATCATATTCGCCTGTTTTGTCGGGACAGACGAAGATGAATGAGAATAAGACCCACTTCGTCAATTTGATGACTGTACAGGATCTAGGCAGGTATAATTATTTGGTCACGTGTCTAAAATCTTAGCTTTAACGCAAATGGGGTACAATAGAGATGAATGATACGGTTAGAGGCTGAAATTCCTAATCCAGCACTTCATCTGTTGGAGGAGTAGCTAGACTGAGATGGATGGCTTTAAGAATCCCTTGGCTATGGAAGTGGATCAATAGAGAGTTTATTATGCAGTGATGGTCATCGACAGAGTGCCATGTTGGCCTGGTGCATGCCGCCTACCCATGGCAGAAGATGGACATTAAATAGGAGGCGTAGTGTGGTTGAGTGCAATTCAAATCTAGCATTGCCACTAAAATATCCAAACTGCAGATTGCAATTGTTTAAAAAATGTAAAAAGATCACACAAAATAGTTTAAAATGTGAAATCAGTTTGAGATTTTCCCGAATTTTGGAACCTTTCATCTGTGGCTATTCTAAAACAGATCCACACATCTGGCTGATGGATGCTTGTTCTCACCTGCAGGTCATCCATCTGTGTGAGACAGTCCTGGTTCTCCAGATCTTCCCGATAGGATAATAGTTCTGCATCAGCCATTTCCCTGTCAGCCATCACCAGCATGCCTAGCTGTTCCCGCTGACGCAACCGGTTGACGAGTTTCTCCTTCCCCAGGCTGCTTCCTCCGCTGACCCCCGACGCCTTCCTCCCCATGCTGCTGCTGGAGAAACTCTCTCTGGAGGTCCATCTGGTTGTCCCTGTACTGCTTCCCGTAGACAGGCCCTTTTCTGAGCTAAGGCCCTCTGAGGACAGGCTCTTCGGGCTAGAGGACAGCTTGTGGAGCTGTTGCTGCTCCAGGCTCAGAGGAACAGACATGGCCTTGTCAGGCCGATTCTGAAACAGTTCTGGGTTGGGTTTATGCTTTTTAGCTTGCGGGAGGTCTCTTTGGCCCTCGCTGCTGTAGTAGTTGGAGGGCTCTGACCGTGGCCTTCTCAAGTCTGCAAAAAACACAATAGTTGTAGAAATTAGTTTCATAACACACTAACAAAGTAATGGATTTCCCAGTCAGTGACTTATTTAAGGTCATCAGTAACTAGAGTACAGTAAGAGCCAGAGAGTCTGTACTGGCCTGGATTGAGGCTTGTGGCACTGGATGTTGTTGTTGTTGTGGCAGAACACCCTTTCTTGCCACTGGGTGCAACTCCACTGTTGTTTGCCCAGCTGACCATCCAGCTGTCTGTGGTGGGGGTGTCGGGGGCGGGAGAGAAAGACATGCGAGTTGTGGGTGGTAGAGGGGCTGGAGACTGCTGCTCTTCCCTTTGCAGCTGCTCCAAACATTCCGCCAATTTGGTATGGCCACGAGATCGGGCAATTGAGAGGGGTAGGCGACCCAGAGAATCTGGGATAGCTAGGGCACGTCTGTCCCATTTATACAGGACCACTGCTGCCTCCAGGTGACCCAGTGCACAGGCCCACATCTGGAGGGAAAACAGACAAATAAGAGAAAGTGGCAAAGGAAAACAGGGTTAAAGGGTTTCATTACACCAGATTGTAACAAATCTACACCAACTACAGGTTGCACATCACATAAACTAGGATTTTCCGTTTTAAAAGTATTAACTTCAGCTGTCTTACCAGAGGTGTGCAGGAGAAGTGATCTACATTGAGAGGGTCCACTTCTAACTCCAAATCAATACTATCAGCATGTTTAGTGCTGGAAGGAAGATAGAAAACAATTAGTATCATGCTGCTATTTGGTGTGGTGCACACCAATTACAAACCAAAGTGCCATTAGGCAGAGTATTTTGTTCTCACCGCCACTTGATGAGTGTCTGGATGAGGGTGGCGTAGCCTTGGCCTGCAGCCAGGTGAAGGAGCGTCATGCCTCTGAAGGTCTTGGAGTGGATTAAATGTTTGGACTTGGCCCAGCACGCTCTGCTCATCATCTTCTCACAGACCACCACGACACGACTCTCGAAGGAGCTGCTGGCCTGCGTCTGAGCGGATAAACACTAACATACACGAAAGAGATAATCATCGTTGTTGGTTTTCTACACCTCTTCAACAAGAATGTTGTTCTACAGTACTTAATGACAAAAACTCAATGTCACATCTACGTCTTTTTGCACAACACATGAGTCACGTCATGTGGCTTTTTACCTGTGACTGGCTGTTGTTGTTGCTTCCACCTCCTCCCCCTCCTCCTACTCCTCCTCCCCCTCCCCCTGTTCCTCCCCCAGCTCCGCCACTCCCTGCACTGCTCGACTGCTGGTGGCTGGCCATCTCCGCCATCCTCCTCTCCATCTGCTCCAAGCGCTCCAGGATAGACATTCTGAACTGGTTATCTAGGCAAACAGTGGGACACAGGAGAAGAACACGTCAGCATCCAGTGTGCAGAAAAAAAATGGCTGTCTTTGCTATTACCAGCACAAACAACCCTGTGTCCTGACAAGACAAATGATCACACAGTATGCACCACAAGCTGCACCAAATATGTTGCTCTGAGCAGCACTAAGACTGTCGCAGTGACTTGGGGCTTAGCATCATGAGGCGTACAATCAACCATTAAGGGAACAAATGCATTAGCCTATTTCTGAGATACTGCAAAGCTGATAGCAAGTTAATATCCTACTTTCAGCTGTAACATTATAATCATTATTAATCTCCCAGAGTGTGAGTGAAAACAATAGCATCAATCATTAACTTCATCAAAACATTGGCTTTACTAAAATAACCTTTCAAGCCTATCAATCATCTGCTAATGGCTGCCATCACCGAACGCCTGCCTCACCAATCAAATACAGCCCCGGCACACTAATACAGGTTGAATGATTGGCTAATGAGTGGGGGCATGTTAAAAGTGTCCACCCTTTCACAAAGGGCTTCAGACACGCTCTGGAGGGAGCGTACAGCTGAGGGCCCTCTCCAGCTGATTAAGTATAGCCTATCGTGGCCAAGAGTCCCAGCCCACCCCCGTACCATGAGGCTGTACGGTAGGAGGACTAAGAAGTTCACAGTACAGAATCAATCACGACGATCCAGACTCCTTGAAAACCCAGCCTTTCTTTACATTCAGATGGATGGAGGCGTACAAAAGTTGAAAGTGTTTACACGCTGCTTAGGAGACAACTCATTTTTGTACCCTTTGGCAGTCAGTCCAGTTTTGCCATTTTTTTCTGCTCAGGTTCTCAGCCTTGTCAAAATATAGAACACACTGCATAATTCAATGGCTGTGTGGAGAGGACAGCGTAATCGACTTCTAATGACTTAAATGTATTTCAATTAGTGAAACAGACATAAAACAGACAAGGTGTCTGAAAGCAGACTGTGTGACATCACCGGGCACTTTTTGTTTCACAACTAAATTTATTTGAGTAGGTCATAGTAGAAAGTCCATACACTTATAAACAATGCAATTTGAACCTGTTGCAACACATATATCTAAGATTACAAGACATCTAGGTTTATAGAGATAACCAATAACAGTCACCTAAACACACACACACACACACACACACACACACACAAGATGCATGCACATACTGTACACACACACACACACACACACACACCCAGTGGAAAGGGATGGGCACAAAGAGCCCACTGCAGCAGGGAGTATAGAAGACTGCATTAGCATTCCCCATTTAGCCGCTATGAGGCCGTTTCTGTGGCAACCTGCTGCCGAGCGGTAACTAGGCGACAGGAACATGGCTGTGTGTGTACGGTCTGCCTGCGTTCTATTGGCTTTTTGATGAAGGGGAGGGGAAGGACTCAAGCAAAAAAAAAAAAAAAAAATGGAAAGAGGAAGGCAAACAATGAAAAAATAGAGTCCATAAATCTTCTTTGCTATTCTTTTGTGTACTTGGCCTACTCACTTTTCTCAGTGTTGACACCGTAGGTAAGGACCTAATGACTCTAAGTGGGGAGCCTTCACAGCACGACCTGGTGACATTTGCGCTTTACGGTATCTTGGCAGTCATAGCTCTGGGCTCCATGGGGAGCTAATGTCACAGTCAGACCGCCTATAAGCCGCTGTAAAAGAGGTCAAGTAACCGCTATCATTGGACAGAAAAACATAATGTCACAATCTGGTAAATTAGTACTCTCAGTGACAACGTGCTGCACTGTGAGTCTCTGGGAGGTGAAAAAAACAGAGGTTGCTGCCTTAAATTCTGATGTGTGCCGTAGACTGTCTACGTGAGTCTGCAGTCAGATCAGTCATCACTCTTTATCAAGCTGGAGAAAAAGCTTGGAGCGCTTTAAGTGCATCATCCTATGTGGGATCCATCTTGACCTATCCACATGGTGACTTGTGTAAACAGGTGAGGTGAACATTTGAGAGCCTGAGTGCCGGTGTCAGGAGGGGAGTCAGAAGGTTGAGATAGGTCACAGCACTACAACCTGACTTGGTACAAGGCTATGCTTTCCCTCTCCCTCTGGCTGACATGGGGGGGATGTAGACGGCAAGATGGAGAGAGAGAAAGAGAGAGAGAGAGAGAGAGAGAGAGAGAGAGAGAGAGAGAGAGAGAGAGAGAGAGAGAGAGAGAGGAGGGGGATAGTTAGCGGTAGGCTGACATGTCTTTGTTCAGACCCAGTGCTGCAGTGTGCTGCAGTGCAGATGATGTCATCTCCACCTGCTGCCTGCTGCTCCAAATGCGATGCACGTCCACTGCAGAGGGAGGATGGGGGAAGAGACGAGTGGGAGGGGAGAGGGAGGAGACATGGAAAGTGAGCAGCCACACAGAACTGTAACAACACTGTGACGATGTGAACGCCCTCCCACTCTCCGGTTTACTCCCTTGTGACGGTGATTGGCAGCAGAGGAGGTCACTCTCAAACATTTAGGGCAGACGCGGTGTTTAAAAAGCAATAAAGACAACGCAGAACACCTCTAAATATACTGAAAACACTTTAATGGTAGCTGATTAGTCAGCTAAGGTGTAAACGTACAGCTGTCATAACATAAATAAACCTTCTAATGCTAGACAAAGTTTCTCCAATAATTAAAGTCCACTCACTCGCGGAGATTTATTTCACATCTTCCCCATTTGGTGATGTATTAGCCCACATCACTTTGACCCTTGCTAACTTTAACTATCTAAATTGGATATGAAAAATACAAACAGCCTATGTAACTATTCACAAACCTAAATTAGAAACTACACTGATTTTCGAGTCCCATCAACTTTTCTTTATCTACCTGGAATCAAGTCTGGTCTGAGTTACACTGCGGAGTGTTAGGCTTTATCTAGCAAGATTAGTTTGTCTCTGTCATTTTCAACTAATACAACTCAGATACACTTATGTGAAACACTAAATAAACTATAAGTCATTATATTTGAAATAGTACCAAACTAAAAAAAAACGTATACCGAGAAGAGGTGTGGTCAAAACAGTTATACTCTTTTAGAATTAAGGAAGCCTTTTTTCTGTATTTTCTTAGTGAACTTTCAGTGAATGTTATGCTGAATGATGACCTGATTTGTCTCCCACCCAAAGTGAGAGGGAAACCTCTCACCTCTGGGACGAAAGCCTAGAGAGGATGGGAAAACACCACACTTCAGGTCTTTTAATAGAGTGACAGTTGCCTTGGCTAAAAATGGAATATTACACACACAGATTGTGGAAGAACTCAAACCTAATACTCCATGACAAGAAGTCTCGATCTTTCATGACCGATAACCCAAATGAGTACTTCCGTAGCTTGCCTTGAGACCGGCGCTCATTATAATAAATGACTAGTGTTGTCATCATAGACCCACCAGACACTGGCCCGTGACCCCGTCCCTTCATACACATTAAGAAGCTGGGCTCCACGGGGAAAGTCACACATCAGTAGTGAACGCTGCAAAAAAATCCATAGCAAAAGTATAAATGTTTCTGCATTATAAAACTGGTGACTGCTCTGTGTGGCTCTACTGTTGCTTCTTATTAGCTTCTCTCAAAGGACACTCATGTCCTCTGAGAGAAGCAGCATTGGGACATAACCCAAACAACGTCACAGCCCTGCCCCACATGATTTGTCTCATCTCTAGGACATGACAGCAGCTCCTCATGAGACAGGCTGATATACAGAAGGATAGGGGAAGGAAGGACAGGGCAGTGTATTGAAGAGCAGAGAGGGAGGGAGAAGAGGCTGAAGAGAGGAGGAAGTCAGCAGGGAAAAAAAGGACAAGGTGAAGTGAGATGAGGAGAGCAGGGTTATTCAAATAGTGAACTTCTAAAAGGGTGCGGGAGAACATCTTTAATCCTCACTTCTAAACCTCTGGTTGTGTTCATGCCAATCAGGTATAGTGCTGGACCTCATTATCCCTCTGCAGTCAGTCCACTCCCCACATGTCTCCCGCAGAAAGACCGAGGCCAGCCACCCTCTGGGTCTCTGTTTAAGCTGACTGACAGGGGTTGGTATTTGTGACTGTGCAGGGGAAAGGGCCAGGCCATCTGGCAGCATCCCTCGCAGCTGGAACACATGGCTGTCTGTTGATTAAAGCCTGACTTAACTTTATATATAGAGTAACAAGTTGAAATGCTTTCCATCTTTAGTTATTTTTTATTTTCTTTATATTCTTGTGAGGAGAGCGTTAACAGAAGATTCAAATTGTTTTAAAAAAAGGTACAATAAATGTGCCAGAGACATATTTTTGTTGATGGCATCAAATCAATTTGAGGATTCTATCTATCCATCCATCTGTTATATGGCTTACGCTGTTCAGGGTCGCGGGGGGGCGTTAGAGACGAGGGGTACACCCTGGAAAGGTCATCAATCCATCCATCCGATCCAGGCTAACACATAAACTCAAAATGTCATTCATCCTCACATCCAGATATCACTTTTAGCTTACAATTCACCTAACCTACATGTCTTTGGACTGTGGCAATGGAATCACTTGGCGGAAAATGCCTTCTCTACACACACAACAGTGTTTGGTGATTTTTCTCTGTTAGAGGATTTTACATGTTCCCTCAAGTCCAAATGTGTTCTCAGTGGGAAAATCGTACTGGTCTTGCATACAACAATGTACAACCTGTACACAAAGGAGAAGTCATTCACACCATATGTTTCATTTGATTTTAAAGTCAAGCCAAAAAGATGAAAGGATCATATCTTCTCCATTACAGCGTTTTACCAAATTAATACAGCAACAGGTGGACTACTTGCAATATGTCCTGTCAGAAAATTCTGTCTCACCATTGTTCGCGCATATCATTTATTCTCAAGCACAAACAGCAGTGTAATGGCCGCAAACAAAGGTCACAATGCATGAATGATACTTCTCTGGTCTGCCATAAAGGTGAAGCAGCTCTTAACCTCTTGGCATTTGTCCAACTGTATAGGTCAATATAAGTGGAGTCTGAAAGGTGAATACATTGTGTCATATTAAAGGTAAAATGCCAAGAATGCACACCATGGGGATTTACTGTCAACCCACATCACACTAATAGAGTAACACAGTATTGTCTTTTTGTCTTGGAAAGCAGGGTGGGTAGTTTGATTTTCTTATAGATTGACAATACAGTAACGAGTACATATCATTAGCTTCCAAACAGCTATATACTGCTTGACACATCAGTTGCAGGCAGGAGTGCAAATGACAGCCGAATGGAGGAATAATTTCAGAGACCAATCCGTCTGTTTAAAACACCACAGGGATTGGATGTCTCCAAAGCTTTCCATTAATAGAAAGACAACACAGTTAAATGCATTCACAGGATTCTCAGTGTGTCTCCCAATTTCCTCTAAATCTTTCTCAACATTGTAACACAAATATAATTCTGTCTTTTGACACAAGTTGGAATCATAGATATGGTTTATCAAACTCTTACAAGAACTATAATTTACATGTGAGGACAGGCTGATGATTGGACAGACAAAGAGACCAATGTTAAAGATATGTATGTTTAGTATAAGGAAAGGTTTATTACCCCCTTTATTCTAATTGGGTTTATGACACCTCAGAGGGATACAACTGCACAGTATGAACAGTGAACCTGGATTTAATAAGCCCATTAGCAGACTGGCCCATTAAAGACCAACTTAACTTACAACACAACATAAAATAATTACTTTCCCTAGCTTATAGTTATTAATATACTGTACCACTAGCTGATAATACAGAACATTAAATGATCCCTTTGTGCTACAGTTTATGAGCAGACTGGGGCCTGTTAGCACAAATGTGGACAATGTGTTGTCTTAAAGAAAACATAGCACAGACAGATTTTAATGCAGAAGATAATGTAACAACCACAACCTATAACTTTAAATGTTCCCCAAGGCATTAAATGACACCAGTTTGACAGACACACCACACACTACATGTGATACTGTTAGCTTCATGAAGGTAGACATGAATGCATAATTATTACATTGGATAACAATAGATAGACAAGGTGTCACTGCTTTTGTTTCTACCTGTTATGGTAAAATCAGAAGCAATGCATTACTGTAAAAAAAAAGAAGGCAAAATTACAACAGGAGTCAACGACAGAAGTCAGAAAGGTCAAGCTCTCTCTAAAGTAATGTTCTCCTTTAAATATTTGTTTTTTAAACGTAGGTTTAGGGCAATCCACAAGCTTTAGCTGTGAACATTTCCACGTAGCAGCTGCTGTTTCTAGTACTACTACTAAACTAATGTTTGACTACAACAACTACAGTAAAATACGTGGACCAGTACAGCTAGATAGTGAGTCTTTAAAGTCATAATGGTCTAACACACACACACACACACATTTTTATTCAGGGTTTGTAAACAGGGGGCAATATATATATTGCTATGCATCTGCAAAAAGCACACACGTTACTGGCAAAACTACTGCTGCCACTAATAGTGAATTATGAAGGATTATGTGCAGTTTGACCAAGATAGAAACTGTTTGTACTGCTACCAAGTATATAGTAAATCACCTTGTATAATTACTAAATAGTATGCATATGCATTAAGACCTATTGTTTGTGAAAACTTCTTTAAGATATATTCTTAAAGACTTAGCAACTTTGGTGTCTTTCACAGTTATTTTTAAAGGTTACACTATGTTGCTCACACAGGAGCAACAGGTTCATAAATATATATGTGCAATGCTGTTACTTTAAATAGGGAAGGAAAGCCCTCAACCAGAGCAAAGTTGGAACACTGATAAGGGCTACAGACCAGCCGCTGTTCACAGATCCGTGGTGCTGAAACGCTCAGCGGCAGCACTCACTACTGAACCTTTTAAATCCACACTATGCTGTTGGATTAGCACATGCTGTTTATAACAGTAGTCCTAATTACAATATGAACTATGTGTGTTTTGAGCCAATAAATAACAGTATGGGTAGATTTCAGCGACGACTCGCTGGCCCGATAACCTGAGCAGCACTTAGGGATGCGACAGCACTCTAATGCGCTAGACCACACTTTGAACAACACGTGAAGCAGCACTCGCCGCTGGTAGTTTAAGGACACCAGCCTGAGCGACCGTATAGTTCAACAGACCTAACAGACTGAAACTGTCTACTAAGAGTCATTCATTCCAAAATGCGGGAGGAGGTTTTGTGCCAAAACTAGCAGACTTGGAAAACAGTCACACGAGAGCTCTAAGTGTAACTTACTTTGCTGATCAAAATGCAAAGAAAGCAGATCTACAGTTTTTGTCACCAGACGGAGTCTTGATGAGTGTTTAATATGCCCAAGCACTAGTCGTGAGTTGGCTACTATGAACGTCAACTATTGCTCTGCAATGAGGCAGACTCACGTGAAACACTTGAAGAAAGCATGTGGCTTAAAAAGAGCATTTCTGTAAAACTCCGCTACAGCACAGACACATGGACTACATTCACAAACAACTAAGCATGTTCGAAGGAACGTGTAACTTCAACTTCTTCACGAGAAAGGCACAGGCAGCACATGAACACAACACAAACACAACACAGCACTACATCCATAGGTTGAACTTAACACTTCTAACCTTCTATCTTATTTTCCATTGGTAGAGTCCACCCCAAAGCCAAAGAACACTGCCTCTTTTGTCTTTTAGGAAACGCAGGTGTCATTCACAGGCATCCTGACCCAAAGAAGTCCAACCAAAGCTGCATTTCACTCAAACTGCAGTTTTGCCCCCTCAGCCTGACGGTCAGGCTACTGCATGGTGTTACACGGAGAAAACAACAAAAATATAATCCTTCGTGAAGACTGAATCTCAATCTCTACAGAGGACTCGTCAACAATAGAACAAAGTGAGGGAAGAGAGCGACGTGAGGAGAGAGGAAGACCGCTCACTACTCTTCTTCCTCTAATAGCCCCCTCCTCCTCTTCACTTGTTTCACCTCACACACATACACACTTTCCTTGTGTTTCTACTAGTCGCTGCTACCCCAGCCTGCAGTAAAATGACAAATACCGCTGCTAGGAGACGTTGTGCGCACGTGCCGCCGGTAAACAGACGCCCTAATTCCCGCTTGCCGCCTCGAGCCCTGCTCCTGCCTGCTCCTAAAAGCTCGCCCATTATCGTATTAATATTGCTTATTTATGCTGTTTTGACAATAAAAATAAGCATTGACTTTCAAATAGCTCCACTCTCGACGCGTGTTGCTCTTATTTCGGTGCGTCTGCAACGGAGTCTCTCCCACACCCGGGAAAAGTCGGTACAATCTTTCAAAACACGAGTGGATCGCCTTCTCCCAGCCTAGCTGCCGTCTGACAGTAAATCGTGTTCTGTTTGCGGTAGTTTACCATGTTTACCCAAACACGCCCACTTCTCCGCTCCTGCATTGTGTGTAAACGGTCTGCTGTTTGTCACGCCGGTGTACTTAGACTCGGAGTCTGGGCTGTCTATACGCTCCCTTTAACACTAACAGTCGGTATGCCGCTATGCGGGGCTGTTTTCTGGCAGTTCCCAGCGAACCTCTCCAGGATCGGGTCCTGGGATCAAAGCTCAGGGATTTATTGGGGCGCACGATGAGTGCTCTGCAGCTCCGACAGTTTTTTTTTCTGTCCTGCCCATGGCTCCGTACCTGCAGTGCTGCAGAGAAAAGCGCCCCTTCCCCCACTCTGCATTATGACAAATCAAGGCAGGCAGGCAGCTGTGCCATTAGCACATCATAGCACAGTGAGTCTTCCATTGGAGAACAAACTCTAAAAACTGTACAGCACACCGCAGACTAAACGTTACACGTATGGAGCGTAATGTCAGCAGCCTATAGTTAATCAGGCGACTGACCGCAAGGGTTAAAGAGCAAGAGCCTGTACAATCACTTTAGGGAACAGGAATAGTGTTTTTGAAAGAGTGAAACTACACGGATTGCTTTCATTATTCCGTTCGATTTGAAGCACTTCATTCTTCTCCTGCTGTGCTTCCAGACTGTGTACTTTATCGATGTGATCACTGTGTCCAAGTGATTACATCCTGCCCTACTTCTGAAATAAGTTATATGGGCTAGCTATTACCGAAGGCAATTGCATTTCTCTGCGGTTGCAAGGGGTAAACAATGACCAACAGATCGCAGCATTTACTTTTCCGAGAAAAATAATCTGTATTTTAGCCAAAAAGAGTGCTCTGCACCAGAGTCAGTGATCACAGTGCGGTTGTCCTGAAGATGCTGGTCACAAACCCTTCTACCCTAAGCTCTTATAGACCACAAAGGAGCACTAACGATCCATCATGTGTGTGTGATTGGCCCACAGGAACAAAACAATAAAACTAGAAAAGCAACAATAATTCTCATTTTTAATGGCTAATCTCCTGTCACATAGAAACTCACATGGTGCCACCTCTTATTCATTTTTGACACACAGGTATGTATTCGTACACAAAAGTATGTAACAATGCACACACTATTAATGTATACATATTCTATGAAAGAAGCATACAATCTTAATGTAATGTGTGTATTTCAAATGATCTTTTCCCTCTGCAAATGCATTTTTTCCATAAACGGTCTATCTTTATGAATAAATCAGTGGCTAGACAGCCGGGTGCAACAGAGAAAAATTCTACTGAAATCCCGCCAAATCTTGGATGTCAAAAAATCCAATACAGTCAATGTTCTTTGTGGAATTCCACATGTCATGGTCATCCTCAAATAGGACACAACAGATTGCCTTGAAACCAAATAGCAGTGGTTGCATGCAAGGGGTTAATATAAGTAAGGTAATAGGCTGGGTTGTGTTTTCCCTGAGACAGTCAGCTCCTCCTTAACTAGTTCTGTGAATGGGCCAGTGAGGCAGTAGGGTATGAATGGCGGAGGGATCCACTGGTACTGCCATGTACATGGGAGCCGCCAGCTCTCGATTACTCACTCCCACTCCCTCAAGGGCCGTCTGCAATGCAGCTGTCCTGTGAGCCTGTGCTTCGCCGTGCCCTACTTTATCCTGTCAATGCTCAAGCACTGCAGCAATGCTTCTCCGGCAGCACCGCGCGCGCGCGCACACACACACACACACACACACACACACACACACACACACACACACACACACACACACACACACACACACACACACACACACACACACACACACACACACACACACACACACACACACACACACACACACACACAATGACTTACATACTCATTACATTCTGGTGAACATGCCCAGAGTAGGTCTTCTGACTCATATTCTCAATTTGAATTCAAACAGAATGGAAACTTGCCAACCCTGCAGCATCTGTTGTTACATCTAGAAGACCTCTACAGTGCTGATCTCTAAAGCTGTGCTACTGTAAGCAAACAGAAAACGTTTTTTTTTTTTTTTTTTTACAATTTGCAAATACTCAAAGAAATCAAAGCCCACATTTTTCTTTTCATTCACACTGTTGTAAACACATCAGCTTTACCATTGGCTGATTATAATAAAGGCAAGATGAGGCAATAACAGTTCATCTCACTAAAATAATTATCATAAAATCACGCTTAAAATAAAACATGCTGTACCAACAGACTGCAACGTCAAAGTGAAGAAATCTCAACACATCATCTAAAAAAACAAAGGTTACTCTCAAATCAGTTTTTCTTGGGTTATACCAAGAGGGAGATAGAGCACAATAACACAATATTAATATCAATATTATTCAGATACTAATATACCAAAAATACAGCAATGCTATGCATAGTCCCATGTGTAATACTACTTCTACTAATAATAATAACAATAATAAAAAGGCAAACTGAATTATTCATTGCAATCTACCGTTCCAATGCATTACATCACACGTGTATAACGTATACAATTCAATCAATTTTATTTATTTGCAGTTTGCTCAAATTCATTTAACTTCGACACTAGCAATTTCAAAACAATAGTTTGGTATGATACTATCTTAACACCACTGTTTTTCAATGTTTATATGTAAAACACTTAACTATTTTCCAGTCCTGCAAACAAAAGTGCTTTTGAACAACTTTGATAACAGGTTCTTGCTTACACTCCCAAACACAACCTCCACACATGCTGCGTAGAAGCAGGCAAAGCCAAGGATTTGTTCATGACCTTTATCATGTTTGGCTGAGGACCAACAAATCAGCATGTTTAATGGCAGGACACAAGATGTTACATTCTACTCATTATCCGCTTGTTATTGTTCTAGCTGTGCACTGGTGTTGTTCTGATATATGAGATATAACAACATCAATCCCAACCAGAATTCAACCCAAGCTGAACATCTGTGCAGACATTTAACAAAGACAATGAACATGCAATGTGTTATTTCAATTGAGTATTAGGTGGAATGAAATACCTGAGTGTCATGTACTATCTACAATGATAAAAAACGTAAGGTCTCAAGAAGAGTCTACTAAGAATTGACCAAGATCCTGCAGACGTGTTTGTCTCCAGGAGAGCTAATGCATGTGAATGTGTAGGCTGTGACCTAAGGTATTAGGCAAAGCCAGAGACAAGTTTTGTATATCATGATGGTCCAGCAGATCATTAATCACAATTACCAAAATCAACGAGGGTAGCTACAGGACATTTGGAGAGCCAGATAGAAGAATCAGAAGTTACTTAAAGAAGTAACGATTGGGGAAAACACAAAGGTAAAATGGACCACAGAAAGAGTCAGAAGAATCAAAGTGGAGGTGATACTGCGCAGAGACCTACCATCCAGCGAGAGCCAGTCGTGCTGGGATGATGGCAGTGAAGGAAGAGCGCGAGCCTTGTACTCAAACACCACCGAGTTGGAGATGATCTGGTTACTGACGGCCACCTGTAGCGTCACCAGACCTGTGTCATGAGCTGGAGAGGAAGAAGATAATAAAAGTTTAGAACATGCCAAATATACACAATATCATCAATAAACGGTCAAATTTGACAGGTTCACATTCCGATATATAATTGTGGGGTTAAATCACATACATTAGACTACATTAGAATGACAGTAACATTATAACATCAACTCATGTAATGCCACATCAAGCTAAACCTGGATTTTTGGTTTAATATCACAATATTGACATTCATTTGAAAAAAGCAATTGCTTCTTTTAAAAATATATGTTTTAAAAAACATTAGACCAGATTTGTACATTTTGTGAACTTGCCAGCTGTTACTTCAAACAGATAAATGAAATAGGATATTCATTATAGATAAATACAAAATATAATAACACTGGTGTGGTGAAAATGTATCTAAAACCCTAAACCCCCAACCTAAAAACATCAACAACAACAACATAGGAATAGTCAAAGGAAAATAAACAGTATACTAGAAGAGTGAAATTGGTGTAATGCAGAAAAATATTAAAAGTCCATGAGCAAATTCAACTCTGATGGCTCATGGATAATGTGATGGGAAATTGTCTTCATAAACGCCACTTTTCTTCTATGATGTGTCTAACCTGGGCAGTAGCAGCGCAGCACTCCTGGTTGGATGAGAGAGGCGGGGACAGAGATCTGGTCAAACAAGCAGGTGTAGTTTGAGTTGGCCTCCTGCCAGGGCCCAGTGATCAGCACCTTAACTCCGCCCTGAAAAAAAGGAAGAAGGTTTTAAAACAAACAAACAAACTCATAACAAAGCTGCGAAGTCAGCTTCAAGGATCCCTGCTTACACTATGTGTTGTGACGCTGCCATCTAGTGTGCAAATGTCCGAATTACAGCAAGATCAAAAAAATGATTCTCAAACTGATCTCTGCTGCTATCATGTGGACAACCAACATCATTTCACCACACACATTTTTTAAAGCACATGGAAGTATTCTGCTGCCCTCCAGAGGTAGGAACACAGTATTACTGTTGACAACAGAACTGTAATACTGACGAGACTGTGAATTACATAATGACAGAAGCACGTTTTGTAGCACCATCTTACACATTGGCATTTATTATACAATATATAACATAGTAAGAATACATACTTATTTTGTTAAATATTTCAGTTTAATTCTACCAGCTCCAAAGACCAGCAAACTTCCTCCTAAATTAGAGAAGTTTGATCAGTGTACTTCAGATGAACTCGCAAATCCAGGTTCCATATATGGAGGCAACAGAATGGCCTCAGACTGCCAGGCACCAAAATCAAACAGCTTTATTACTTAAAATGTATGTCTAAGTAGAAAACATGTCAATGACAGGTTTATGTATATGTTCGAGATAACACTTTTCTCCTATGTATTGTGGGTTGTCCTTTGATTCTGAAAAGATAAGGATGTATGCGTCGTTTTGTCTTCAAATTACAGATAAAAGAGGAGAATAACTCCTACCTCAGTTGTATGTTTTCATTTACATTAACATTTTATCAAAGATTTTACCTTGGGGGCGCCTTTTAGTGTGTTAACCGCAATTTCCTTGGTTAAATTCTAGTCTTGGGACCATTTAAGTAGACTTGAGACACCTCTGGGTCTACACAGTGAAGTCAATGTGAAACTCACTCGATCTGTAATAGCCAGCAAGGCAGGACTTCAATAGTTGCAGAAAGAAGTCCAGGAAAAATGACCCCACTTCTCACTTGATTTATAACCGTAGTAAACTTTTTAGTCCTGAGTTTATGTTCTCAATCGATAGTTTCATGCCTTCTTCAATACAACATGAGGTTCAAGTCGTAAATTGTCGTTCTATTTACAGTCAAAAGTAAATAGAAATGGTTGCTTTTGGGTGATTCAACATTAACATTGACAGTTCGCTACAACAGCGTTTAGCATTGTGTGCGCTCTCTGACCATTTGATCACAGAATAACTCTTTTAGATGTCCTGTTTTTAGAGTTTGGTTTGACTTTGCTCCAATCTCTCTTGTATTTTTTTCAAGTAAAACAAAAAAAGATGGTGGTGGCCAAAGTACAACACTTCTTGTTGCATTTCACATCTATCTCAAAAATAATTTCAACAAATTCTTCCAAAAAACTCACCTCAGGGTAGGACCACTCCGGGGAGTAGTCAGTGACCATGAAGAGCCGACCTGTGGCCTGAAGCATCCCCAGAGCCCCCTGGGCTACAGCTGCAGAAACCACCTCTGCTACATTCATGTAGGACAAGGAGCCCGGCTCTCCTGTGTTTCCCCCTCCTCCAGCCCCAGCACTAAGAGACTGGGGGCTGCAGCAGGGCTGAAGGCAGAGCTCCGACGGGCTATAGCCGGATCCCCTGGCCCCTCCATCTTCCTGGCCTTGAGGGGGCCCACCGGTGTTGTTTTGACTATCGGAACTATGGGATTGGACCAGCTGGTGAGCATAGAGGGCCCCACCAGCTGACATGGTGGTTCCACTTCCATCGACTGAGATGAAGTCATTGATGAGGTCAGAGAACTGGTTACCAAAAGAAATGTCAAAGTGATCCAGGCTGATCTCCATGCCTGTCCCTCCTGCTCCCCCATTATTGGCCGCTCCAACGAGGCCCTGGTGTGCTCCGACAGCGTTGTAGAGTCCCTGGACCATACTGGTGCCTTGGAGGAGAGGCTGCAGCTGCTGCTGCTGGGAGCGGTTGCTGCCATCAGTATTGTTGTTACCATTATGCATTGCTACTCCTTCTCCTGCACCTCCGTTCCCTCCTCCACCTCCATCCGAGGCCTGCTGCAGGTAGTGCTCTGCGCCCTCTCCGTTTCCTGTCCCACAGGCCTGGATGTGGTCTCCTGGCTTGAGCAGATTCTCACCCCCATTTTCAGTGACTCCAGCCTGAGCTGAATTCACATTGCCTTGTTGCTCTAGACCCACCACCTCTTCATGTTCAGCACCCATCCCAGGAAAGCCCCCCTGGTACTGAAGCAGCTGGAGAGAGCCAGCCTGACCGCCCCCCTCTGCGGGGGAGCCTCCATTACAATTGGGCCTGTGCTGGTGGGCCTGATGGTGGTGGTGGATGTGCCCGTTGCTGCCAGGGGAGTCCGTCTTCACCACTTGCAGCCCCATATAAGCTCCAGAGTCATGGGAATTGTGCTCCATCAAATGTGTTTTCTGACCCATGCTGGGCCTCCCCTGCTGGCCCTGTCCGGTCTGAGAAGAATCCTGCAGGAAGAAGCTGGGGGAACGACTCTGGTGTTGCATGTGAGGACTGGACATTGCTTGACCGTAGTTTACGGCGGTAGCGTTGGAAGTATAGTCCTGCTTGGCATCAATAGCACTGAAATCCATCTGCTCCAGGGTAGTGCTGGGACTCAGACCCCCACCAGAAGGAAGCAGAGAGCCCGCTGTATTCAGAGTAAGGTTACCCTGGCCCGAACCAGCACCAGATGACACAGACACCCCGCCGCCACAGCTCACTACTGGCCCCACCTGGTAGCCACTCTCCTTGGCCAGCTGCTGCTCAAATGATGTGTCTTCTGTCTTGATATTCTTTACCAAAGCTGAGCTGAAAGTGTAGCCGTTGTCCGACATGGCGGGGGAGCGCTGCATACTGCCATTGCAACTGCTGGAAGATGATGTCGAGGAAGAGTTGCCCTCTGTCTTCATTGCACTGCCTCCATAGGTCTGGCCCTGTTTGGGGTTGTTCAGGAAGCAGTCGGGGTCAAAGTTCATATTGGTCTCCGGGATCTTAATGCTTCCAGCATCCAGACTGCTGGAGAGCACCAGCTCCTCAGACACCCCCGCTGAAGACAGCATGGACAGACTGTCACCCGCCGCGTTAGTCCCAGGCTCCCCTACTCCTCCACCGGGGAAGGCAAATTTGTGACGATCAGAGGCCACAGAGATCACCATGCCTGTGAGGTGGCATCTGCACCCATCAGGTGAGTGTTGGGACCCCCAGTGGGAGACATGCTGTAAACAGGGTCTCCAGTGACTTCAGACATAAAGACACTCTGTGACAAGCCCGACATGACAGAGGCCACGTGGCTCATCCCTGTCACCACGGGGCTGTCGGCCATGTCCGGGTCGCTGTTGAGGCCGCTGCTGATGGACACAGGGGAGTTCTGCGTGGTGTCAGGGACTTCCACCTGGTTGGTGGACGACACCTCGGTGCTGTTCTGGTGCAGCAGGACGGGCTTGTGGACTTTGCCGTTGCGTTTCTCCCTGGCACTGCCCCCTCCTCCGCCGGAGCTTTTGCCCCCGCCGTGGGCACTGTGCTCTGTCTTCCCCTCCGACACATCGTTGTTCTGGACTTCAGAGTGAGCACTGCTGTAGCCTCCTGAGCGAGGGTCCACCTTTGGGGAGATGATGCGGTGTTTGGCGCTGTTGCATTTGTGGTGCACACTGCTCCCTGCACCTATGGGACAAACACAGACAAGAGGTTGGATGTTTGGATGGACAGGTGGGTAAAAAAGGGGGGAAAGAAAAGACAAATACATACACTGAACTATTGCTATTCAAATAACTAAAAAGGTACTACTGTTCAAGGAGGACACAAGTGTGGATGAGCTATTTGTTTTTGTATTTCTCAGATGTTTATTTTCCTTAAATGATTAAAATAGCCATTCTTTTAGGTAAACAGTGAATTAAATTTATGGGAAGTTTTGTTGCAGCTAGGGGTATACAGAGTGATTTGTTTTACAAATGAGTAAACTGCTGATCTACATTATGTTCCTGAGTGACAGCCTAAATCTAATTACACAGCTGAACATATTTGAATGATTAGCAGAACATCCGGGAACAGCTGGGCTTTCTTTCAGATCTGGTCCGGACACGGTGTTTTAGTAAACAAAAAGAATAAGCAAATTACCAAGAAACTCATCATTCAATATAAACCACCTAACATTAAAAGACCTCAACCACCTCCTCTGATCTACAATAAAACAAACTGCATCTCTAATGGCCTTTTTTATTTGTTTTCAGCTCTCTCTGGAGAACAAACCCCCTCCCACCCACGCGCCCTTACCCAGGGTGCCCGTGCAGAGGCAGTTGTGAGTCCGGGGAGGTGGCTTAGTTTGGTGGCTGTCCAGAATCTGTTGCACTAGCTGCTCCACTGAGAAGCCAGAGCTGCTGTTCCCATTGCTGCAAGTCCACTTGATGCCATGAACTGCCGGGAGAGAGGAGGAGACAGAGATGTCAGCCAGCCCAACAGACCACCAGCCACGCCAAACCCCCGCCCCACCCACTGCACCCCCCTCGTCTATCGGCCAGTAGACATCATGCTGCTCACTGCTCCCCTCACGCAATCTTCAAAGTTACCTTGATGAAGAGGAATGAATACTTCCGTTCCCTCATGAAGCAAAACAAACCACTGAATGGCCTCGGTGTGTTCACTCAGTCAGTCTTAATATAGTACTTTCAAGTATTTGAGAGGCACTACCTTTTGTTCTGATCTCCGTCTTTCTCATTAATAATGCAATATAACTACCTACAATAACTCTACATTTCCATATCTTTTCTCCATGTTTTCTGTCTCATTAGGCCAGAAACAGATGCTTTTCTCTCCTAACCATAATACCTGTGTACTTTTTCTGTACTGCACTGCTTCCCTCCCCTGTGTTTTAATGTCTCCTGCTCCCCTCTGTGAGTGCTGGTGAAGGTGACAGCAACCACAATCCTTCCTCTCTCACCCCGACATATGACTCTGTCCTGGCATGGAAAGCCCCTGGGGAGAAACGCCACCTAGCCACTGCTAATGCTGCTGCACCAAGCAAAACACGAGAGGTGCTTTCATGTAAAGCTCTACTGCTTTTCGTCACTCTGTTTCTAAAGCAGCCACAACTTTTAATGAGACAGAGAGTGGTTTCAGTGGTTGAAAGGGTGTATGAGACACCAATGAGAGCTGCAACGCTCAGGCTCTCAGCCGGGAAATAAAGGTAATATTTGAGAAGCAAAGCATATTTAGATTGTCAAACAAAATCAAGCCAGCTTTAATTCAAGGTCTCTTCACTTTAGTAGCTGCTGTGGCTAAATATACAAGAGAGAGAGAGAGATGTATAAAGAGAGTCAGGTTTACAAAACAGCAAGAATTTGCTAAGTGCCTGTCTGTTTGCTTATGCGATAAAAGGAGTTGGAAACAGTGTAAGAGGGTGAGCGTAATGCAGATTAAAGACAAGGCTAGTCAAGGCGAGTGAGAAAAAGGAACTGGGAAACTTGATTGGATGACTGTGATAGGGATCTAAGCTTTGAGATCCTTTGGCAGATTACAGGCTGGTCACCAGCAGATGTCAGCAGAACGTCTGTGATCAAGCTGAGATCACACGCTCCTCAGACGACTCTCTGTGGCGGGTTACAGGAACATTAACAGGATTCATTTTTGATCTTTTATACACTCAGATTTGTGCAGACATTATCTAGAGTGGGTGAGCTGAGAAAAAGATGGCACACCGAAAGTGACAGGAGAGTTTCATCTAATGTCACTGCAATTACTGCACAAATAGTGTCTGTCTGGAGCTCCCATTAGACAGTGTGGCTTGACTCACTTTAACTTGTGACAGTGCTTATGCAAACAGTACAAATTAGATGCCCCTAGTAAGACTGCCAAAGAGATGAAAGGGACACAGGAATACTCAAAATGCTGTCATGAATCTCCCTCTGTGACAAAGCCAGTAGGGAGGCTGCAGGACAGAGGAGCATCCGTTCTGCTGATGTGACGCAGAGAGGGTGACAGAGCAAGAGTGAGAGCCTAATACAACAGCTTACATCCACCATGTACTGCCATCCCTATTTGTCCAAACAATCTTGTCTCCCCTCCACCCTGATCCCTCATGCCAGAATCGCCTCAGCCCTCTTCATCAGGACGAGCGTCACCCCCGGAGGCTGTGGGTTGTTGACGTACAGTTACCACCGTGTCTGCCTGTCTGCTCTTCTCACTGAGGGTTATGTTCCAAAGCAGACATGACAGGAGCAGTGCCACAAGGTTTAATCCCAGTGGCAGCGGCAGCAGAGGCACCAAACATCAACCGAGTCACATCATCATCCTGATGACTGCATCCTGTCGCGAGCAGCATCACACAGCCCTAATGATAAAACACAGCTGATCTGTAGGACATGTGCATATCCCATCTGATTGTCTCTGCCCCATTGGGCACTATATGGGACAGGGGAGTACAATAGTTTACATGATGGCTAGCCCTGTCTGTCTGGCCTTGGTCTGTTCCTCTCTGGCCCTGTGTGTGTCTTGCCTGGAGACAGGCCCTCTGTCTGTCTGAGTGTTTGTTAAAGCCGCTCAAGCGCTATCTGTCAGCAGGCTAGGGGCATAGCTGTGGAGAGTGCTGCGTGTTTATTGCATTAGACCAAAAGAGTGAATCAAGCTGGCTGCCTTGTCTATGGTGTTGTAGCGTGACTGAGTAGTGATGCCACTCTCTCACCCCCCCGCCTTCACTCCCTTGCTCCTTCCTTTTCTCATCAAACGCTGCAGGGAGTTAAGGAGCCAGAGGTCAGACAAGGCCATGTTTCACAGGGCTTAAATTTGCACTTCCGCATGAGAGCATCCGTGCATGTGAAAGTTTTTTCGACTGAGAGCACGTGTGTGAGTTTTTAGAGACAGAATAAGCTCAACTGATCCATGAAATCCACATTTTTCCTTTGTTGTCTTTTTGTATCATTAGAGGTGTCAAATGGTTAGTGCACTAGAGTATCGTGAAGAGAATATCAAAAGGAAAGAGCACGACGGAATAGGGCAATTATATCGCAAAAGTTGACAATGCTCTTCAAAAATAAGAATTTGACATTAAATTACGGGTCCCTGTGCTGACAAAAATCAACTTGTGAAATAAAAAAACACTCAATACTATATTAGAAAAAATGGCTTCCATACAGCCACACAAACTGTGGAAAACATACAGTACTGTACACTCCTGCAATCCTGCGTCCTGCACTGAATATTCAAACTACACAGTTTGATGGATTTGCACATTCCTGGGCAAATGGAAATAAGTCCTGCTAGTTCATATATACCGGTACATCTTCTGAGTCATTAAGGAAATTCTGCTGTGTACAAAAAGAATATTCCCAGCAGTGCATACTTATTATAAAATTCCTGTGCAATACAAAATCCCCTATCTACTAATAAATGCAAATGCGTTTTCCAAGATATAGGTCAGTCTGGGAAAAAAATGCACTGCATGTTAAGAGCTAATGTATTATTTAAGATTAAATAATGCATGGATAATATGGCATGACCTCATCAAGTCTTTGCTCCTTCCATTGAGGTGTGGGGTTGCTATCTCACAGGACCACTAGATGGCAATGTTGCTCCATCCCTGAGCTAGTGTGGTTATGCTGGCTGTTGCAGGAGAAGGCGAAGAGGATAGAGGGGAGAAGAAAGATAGAAAGCAAAGACAGAAAGCAGAAGAAGGTTTTTTGCTCTTTATTTAGCCCCCTCATGTAGCCTGGTAGCTAGAAGGCATCTCACACTCCCCCTCTTTGTCCCAACAACTCCCAAAGTTAATGACTTTACGCATTACCGCAAATGGTGCTTGGTTTTTACATTAAGGCACGGATCTAATGAATACAGTAGGCCGTTGTTGTTCAGTGTCCTGAGGTAAGGCTTTATGTTAAAATATGTCTTAAAACTGATAGCAAGCAGAGCAGTGAGGGGGATAACAATATAGTCAGGACATCAGTGATGATGTTCTGGGCTGGCTCGTCTGTATGCTGCCAGCATGCGTGTGTGCTTGTAAAGCTGCTGACACGTTCCTCTTTACCTGGCCACCTCTCCAATAATTGGCCATCGGAATATCAGTCACAGCCCTGCTGGCCCCTGCCAGACACGCCCAAACCACAGAGTGGTTGTTAAAGGCATCTTAACAGCTGTCTGAAAGATTTTTGATGCCTCACAAGGTCCCCATTTGGCTATTATCATCATCAGACAAACCCAGATCTTTTCCAAAACATTGCCTCAATCTTTGGGCAGATCTAGAGACTCATAAGAACACATAGTGCGCCTCACAGAGCATTAGTAAAGCTGATAACAATTCGATGAAGGGGGGAGACGAAGAAGGGGCGGAGGGGGGAATTTCTGGTGAGTCAGACATTCTTGCTCCCACGCACTAGCATGAATCAATAACCAGCTTGCTGCCCTCCTCTGCCTCGACTTCCGTCCTGGGCAAGAGAGGAAGCACACTCTCAGCTCGGTCAGAGTGGTGCCAGAGGTCTAGGGGAAGAGCTGAACTCTGACCCGTTACTAGCAGACGGGAAGAGCACACACTCATATTACAGTGCAGGAACACTGGCATAAGATGTGCTCTGACTGAGGTGCTGAGGCCACTTACTGTACCAGCTTTCAGCAAATTGGACTTGACATAACATCCTCAGACAGATAACAACCACTATGTTTACTCTTCCCATGCATGTAGACATATAAAGACCATTAAGGCCTTTTTAGAGGAGACAGCAACTGTTTTTATTAAAGGATATGAATAAAAGTGGGGCGACCATAATTGATAAATAGGATTTTCAAATACTCACACATGGGCTTTAGCTGACCGATCAGCTCCTCTTTCGTCCATTTGGCCCACTCCTTCTTGTCTGTATTGATGGAGCACAGGATCGGACCGCATGGTTTCCCACAATCCTCAATGGCTGGAACATTCAAATAGTGGACGAGAACGATGTCAGGGTTCTGTGGGGATCACACAGAGAGGGAGGATGGTTAGATGAGATCACTTTATGGACAGTCTGTCCGAGAGCATGGTTTCTTGAAGATATAAATGCAAGGAGTTTTAGTGACACATTGATACTGTGGCTCAGCTGTGAGGGCTCTTATGTGGAACAAGCCAGCTGGTTGATGAGAAGTTAAATGTTGCTGAACTATTAACACTGCATAGTGAGACTCAGGCCCAAGAACAGAGGAGTAAATGCACAACCCGAATCACCAGCAGGGACCAGAACAAATCTGGGATCAGAAATCAGCAATAATCTCCCTCATTATGTCACTATCTGTATCGCCAAATGTGTGTGCCCTTGGACGTGTACAATAGTGTGTGTACGTGCATGTGTGTGATAATTACAATGTGTGCTTGTGTAACACACTTATGGCATTTTGTCAAGTCCTCCCACATGGTGAGTTGATGCCCTCAATTAACTCTGCCTGTATTTACCAAGTCAGAACTCAACAATTTGCAGGCTGCAAATTGTTACTGGGTTACCTCGGCAAATTCCCTAAATTGACAGCTTATGAATAATAGGTAGCGTTTAAAGGAATGTTGTGCCCGTGTGAATAACATCAATTCGCTGGTGTTATCATGAAGAGCTTTGATTACTGAGCATGGCAAAGACTCACACAGGGAATGTTCCCATTCCAGTCCTTATCGCCTCCAATTTATTATAAACATCCGGGTGTCACTAAGCCCACAAGAACCTAACAAACAAATACAGAACAATATTCCTACACTGACACATAGAATAGAAATAAAAGCTGCCCTGATTACAGCTGACCGCTATGCAGGCAAAAATAAGCTGATATACAGGAATAAAAACGATCAAAAGGATGCACGCAAAGCCACAGTTGCATGTACGCTCTCGCTGCTTAATAAGACGCAGGAATAGGCGAGGCAACAAAAACCTTGATAGAGAAAAATGCCTTGACAACATGTGTGTGTGACTGCAGTTTGAAGCTTCATCAGTACTAAGTGGCAAATAAATCAGGGTGCTGCTACTGTAGGTCTGTGCTCCCTCTCAGTGTGTACCATTAATCTACGGCTTCATCCCCCCTCTCCCTCTCCCTTTCTTCATCAGACAGGGGTGTGGTTTAGGGGCAAGCATATCCAAAGAAACAGTCTTTTAAAATCATCCCAAATGTACCATCTCAATGTGTTTGGGCAGACACAGCTCCAGAAGTGGAACAGGAGGTAATAATATGTAAAGCAGTCTCGGGGTGACAGATGACCTCCCTGCAACCCTTCGCCAAGAGCTGAGCTGGACTCTACTCTGTGTTATCTCCCTGCTTTCCTTGTCCCCTGTCATTGGTATGGACACAAGGCGACGACTGCTGCCCTGTTTGGATGGAGATGGCACAGGGAGCGTGTGATGCTCCCAGATGGCATCACCAGCTGTGTCAATAGCTAAGAGATGCCCTCAATCTTTTCTTGGAATGAGAGTGCCAAATGTGGACAGCTTCATTCAATTATGATCACGCATAAACGTATGTGGATGTATGGGAGTGCAGGCGGGAGAGGAATATTCATAGACACACAGTTCACACGTGATTGTGAGCAGACACACACACACACACACACACACACACACACACACACATACATACACGTAGCCTGAGCCAGAACACACTGATTAGCATACCGTTACACACATATATACTCACAGGAAATACAAAGGGTAGCTTTACACAATCATACACGTGGATACATTTCATCCTTTCAACACCCACACTCACAGCTGTTTCCAGCACACACACACACACACACACACACACACACACACACACACACACACACACACACACACACACACACACACACACACACACACACACACACACACACACACACACACACACACACACACACACACACACACACACACACACACACACACACACACACACACACAGTAAAACACTATGGAAGAGACCATGTGGCAGCCTTAAAGCTCACCCAAACACACGGTAATCTGTGTGGCTGGGATTTCCTATTGGAGAATCTGCTATTTGTCTGTCTGGAACTTTCTCTCTTTGCCCAATCTTGTTTCTGCTTCTTCCTCTCTTCTTACTTTACAACAGATTTAACAGTTCTCTCCCAAGTCGAGCCCACTTCCACTCCAAGAGGAAAACAACACAATGAAAATGTAAAGCATCACATAAATCTATCAGGATGGTAATTTAATTTAGTTTCCTGCTGGCTGCTTTCTTTTTCCACAGTGTAATATCAGGATTTGGTTCTCCTGGAGCAGAGGGGAAAACGGCTGAGGGGGAACTTTTTTTGCCTGGATTCTATTTTCCAGAGAAAATGAGATCTCATTAACTTATTGATTAATTGTGTAATGTAGTCTTTTGGTTGTGTTTTCACTCATTTCCCATGCATGTCTCAGTGCAGCTTTCCAGCCTCATTTCCGCAGAGGAAGGGGAGATTGGGATCCAGTCGTGTGCATGGAGGTGAGGATATGGAGATGTTTGCATCACCCCATATATCTGTGATTGTTATTACAGTATGTGAGTATGTGAGATAAAGCCTATAAATAGATGTTGGCCATATCTGTAGACACGTTTGCCAACAATTCCCATAATAGGGCCTCTCATAGCATCAATGCATCATGTATATGTAAAATGTAGCATGTCTCCAGCCAGCATTTTGATGTTGCTGTGTTGTGTTAATGTTTACTGCGCCTCCCTTGAACAGATGGATAGATGTTGAGCTAATTACTAGCAGAGTCTTGGGGAGTCAGCCATGGGGGCGGAAGGCCTGCTGAGTGGGTGGTGGAGAGCCTTCCTACCCCTCCTTTCACTACTCTCTTTCTCAAATCACACACACAAAGTGCATCAACATACAAAGGCAGGCCTGCACACAAAGGAGAAAACACGGTCATGAACGCATTCACAGTCAATACGCAGTTCAAGAGCCAAAGCGTGGAAAAGTTGATGTGCCAACACACACTTTTGCACAAGCTTATGCGATACGCAGGACATCGCCATCGCAACCGGAGGATAAAGGTGCTGTTGTAGCCAGGCAACAGGTTTCTCTGGCACCCACGCACTTGGAGGCAGCCAGTGCTCCTACGATCTCTCAGTGACTGCCTACCTCGTCCTGAAGTCATATATCCTGTTATACTCCCAAAGACAAGGAGGGAAAGTAAAAGCGAGAGATTGGCTAATGGAACTGAAGACACAGACGGAGTTAGATGTCGTAGCAAGAAGGATGACCTTCTACAATGACCTTATACTTTGTGCTGAATGTGAGGTAGTATATGTGTATGCTGAGCTGCAGCTGAGATATAACTAACTTGAGTACAAAGCACATCTATGGGTCTAAACTGAGTGGTAAAGTAATGAGTGTCAGGTTAGGTTTCTTTGACCCCCACCACTCTCTTGGAACACCTCCATGTAGCCACTACTCCAACACCCCACTATAGCTCATTAAGAGACTGAGTTCGAGAAAGAGATACATGGAAATACAGAGACAGAGACAGAAAGAAGAATGGGAGTAACAGCTCTTATATTGTCAGGCAGAGAGCTCTGTGGTTGTACTCTACTATAGTAGGCCTCGCTTTCACAACCCGTGCACAGGAGCGATAAGAACACCATTAACATGAAAGAATCTTAATTGAGAGGGGATGCTTCATGCAACGTGGATGAGCCAGGGAGTGCAGGAGGAAACCTTGTTCCACTCTAACCCACACCCAGGAATGGGGGCTTCAAAGCCTGTCATACAAAAGGAAAGAGCAGAGCAGAAAGGGGCTCAGGTATGGGAAAAGCCCCCCTTTTCCAATTTTACTCTGATGGAGGAATGGGGAAAATGAGCAACGGGGAAAGGAATGAGGCACTCCTTTATGGGAGAATTGAACTAGCAGGCTACAGGGATATCCATTTCAAAGCAAAATAACATAAAAAAACAGGAACAGTCAATTGTTTTGTCACAAACATTCAGCATCAAGGCGTAAATACAGAGGGGAGGTGCATGTGTTGGTGTATTTGTTTTTGTGGATGTTTCTGTGCCTTTATGTATCTGCAGCTGCCTACATTAAATTATAAATAGCAAGTGAATGAGTGTCTAGAGGCAGATATCCGTATGTTAGTTTGGCGTACGTACATCAGTATGCATGCAGAATGAGTGCAATGAGCTGTGAGTGTGAGTCTGAGTGGATCTGCTGCTTTGACTGCATATTCATACCGTCTGTGCCTGCAATGCATATTAGAATTTGTGGTGTGGATCTCCGCATATGTCTTTGCAGTTTCCTGTGCATAAGCAACACCTGTGTAATATAAGTTTGTGTTTCATGTCGTGTGCTATGGTCCACTGAACGGGTATGAGGGGTTATTAAAGCTCCGCTCTCTCGGCTGTGTGGGGGCAGGTGCCCTGGCAGTGGCATAGTGATGGATGGCATTGGGTGCCAGTCATTAGGCAGCCTCGTGGCCTCTGGCACTGAGGTTGCACTCTTAAACACCGACCTCCCCCGCCTGTCCCCAAACACCACCGCTCATTTCAAGGTCAACTGCCTCTGTGGAGCTGTAAGTTCACCTCCACAAGGCATGAGACCTCTTGCTTTTGTTTGGAACCTTTATCGCTCACTGCCAACGGGTTTGTTTTGGAATGTGGGGGTGGGCGGCTACTGCCTTGCCTCGTGCAGACACAGCCGCACATGCACACGCATGCAGAACATGAAGCCAACAACGTGCAGCACATACAAACTCACACACACACCAAGGTAAACAAAACCCTGTGTCAAATCTTCCCAAAAAGGCAGCAAACAGCCTGAAGCTCCTGTCTAGGTAGAGGAGCAATTCTGTCTGTCTCCCTCTCTCTCTCTCTCTCCCTCCCCCCCCTCCCTGGGTCCTCTATGACAAAGTTGTTGTTAAAATGTTCCAATTTTAGAATACAGACATCCTAATTGGGGTGTCTGAAGTCAACGCTCAACTCAACTGCTACAGTTCACCCTCTACCGCATCCAGCTCTCCAACCATCACAACACTGCCTGACGTCCAAGCTAACACGATGCCCGGTGCGTACCAATCCAGCGGTAAGCACCAGTTTACGGATAATTTTCACTTGTGTGAAACACCTCTATTCACCTCGTCTGAAGCGTATAGCAGGGATGGCAGAGTAATGCCCAGCAGGAGATCCTGATTTAGGGAAGATTCATACTCCACCTCTTACCTCCACTACCTAGTGTACTGGCTGAAAAACATGAAAGGCAGAGCTTGGAACTTTTGAGGAACAGGAAGAGGCCAGTATGTTTGAGCGTGTTTCGAAGGAAGCCAGGGGCTGAGGCCTGTGATGTTTAATTCAGCAGCACATAATCACTCCGATGGAGTTGAGAGCGGGGCTTTAAATAACTCAGCTTAGAGGGGCAGAACTGCTTCACTCTGGGTGGGGGAATACGAGTCTATGTGTGTGTATGGGAGTTTGTGTGCATGTGTTTGTTCACTTTTGTGTGCAATTGTGCAGATATGCGAGTGCATTTCTACATGTCTGAGAGTGAGTATGCAAGAGAGTGCTCCTCTATTTTGGTGTGTGGCACCTCCCTGCTTTGAAATATTTTATTTGTGCAGTGCACCACAGTAAAAGGTGGAGTGTGTTTGTTGCTGTGCCAAGCATCTGCATGCATTACAATAAAAGTGCAAAAGGCCAGCATTCAGAGACTGAATATGGAGGAGAATTCTGGATGCCAAGCAGGCAGGCAGTAAGTCAGGCGGTAAGCCGGGCAGTGAGGCATTGAAGCCCCTTTAGCCGCCACAACTCAACTCACAGTTTACAGCCTACTTATTCTTCCTAAGGCCTTTTCAGAGCACACTAGCCTCTCCATTAGCTGTTGTGGTCCCAAGTGAGAGGCCACGCTGCCCAGGGGCAAGCTGAGAAAGGGCCATCAGGATCCCATCCGCCTGCCATAATGGCCTTGGCTGAGCCCATGGCACTGATCCTAATATTCTGTGGCCATCCAGGTGACACAAGTCACACTAGAATGAAAGGAAGGGAAGGAAGTGACTGAGCTCTATCAGACACAGGGAGGATGTGCTCTCTCTTCATGGTTATTTTCTTTGTTTCCACCTCGAAATAACCTCTCAACCTCTGCCTTTCTCCGAGTCGTTTCAACTCTCCCATTTCATCACTTCCTCCCTGGGCATAGTGCAATTCATTTGGACGAGGAAAACACGGCTAATGCCATCTCTCTCCACTCCCTCTCTTCTGCCCTCGCTCCCTTTCATATCAGCGCTGAGTCTGATTTGTTTGTGTGTGTCTTCTTTCTCCCCGTGTCACTCGACAAGGCGTGCTATTTATGTGCCTGTGCCCGTGTCTGTGAGCAAATCAGAACTTCACAGGAGCAGCCAGGGGAGATGTGCTGGTGCATTTTTAAACAGGGAGTCACAGGGAGGACTGATGTGTGTCCAGCAGCAAGACAGTCCAACCTGGCCACTATCTGCATCTGCAATGGCCCACTGAACAACAATAGATAACACCGGTTGTCAGCATTAACAGCAACAACAACAACAGTTGAGGTCGTTACAGAAAACAGAACCAGTCGAGCACAAACCAGTGGAGCATTAATGCACATATATGTAGATATGAATTCACACTGCACATGCATCAAGAGACTTACACACAGTGACAACAGCAATGGCCACAGGACTGCTGAGCCTGTGTGCTCTGTCAAGCATGGTGAGGGGCTCATTATTATTACTGGGCTGGATACTGGAGCACCCCCACAGCTCAGCTTGGCAAGACCTCTCTCTGGAGACACACACACACATACACTGGCCTCTACACACGCATACATACACACCGTACAAATGGGTAATCACACGTCCGCCCCTGGGAGAAAAAAAAAATGCTGAAAGGGTCTCCTAGCAACCAATGGTGTGTATTGAGTCCACATGAAAAATTGAAAAAATAAAGACAGTGTGTGTGATTTTGTGTGAGACAGAATGGAAGAAATTAGGTTAAGATTAACAGTGAATCATAAAGAGATGAAGGGGGTTTAGAGGGTGAAGTACGGGCCGGTCAGAGATGAGATGGCTTAAATTGGGATATGAAAAGGTAACGAAGAGAGGAAGAGGAAGGGGGGCATCAGAAGTCTGCCAATTTGATTGACAATCACAAGCATTTCCCCAGCCTCTCCACAGGGGCAGTGTTGACTGCGAGATGATCCTCGGAGCAGGTCCACAGACAGTTAAGGTCATGGGAATGTGTTATCAAATCACAGCTCAGAGAGAGAACATCAAGGGAATAAATCAGTGTCTTACACTCTGTTACAAATATGTAGCAGCACCACAGGGATGGGGATTACGCAAGAACCGGAGCACAGGCTTTAGAAAACGGCCTAAAACACATCGCTGCGTATCACACAGGGTTCAAATGCAAAACACAAGGGGTTCTGCAATCAGGTAAGAGTATTGGTTTGTAAAATTGCTGCATAGCCCTGTACAAAGAGGCGTAGCTGTATCTCTGGGGCTCTACCGAGCTTTTTGATCATCGCAGAACAACTATATACACATCGAGTCCCCTTTAAAAAGATTCAACACAAAGAAAGTTGCATTTTATTTTTTCATCTGTGTGCAAGCGTGTGAAATGCGTGGAGCAAAGCAGCGTGTAATAGCGTGCGTGTGTGTTTCCATAAGATACTAGCGTGTGTCATTGTGTGTGTGCATGTTTTGTACATCTGTTTGTAAAATTGTCTGTGTGAGCTAGTGAGAAGCATGCTATCTCCATCCAGCAGCTGCCACAAGGAGGCTTCCCAAAAACAAGTGCAGGGCCATGACAGAGACAGAGCGACCGCAGCCTTCTGGTGGTGTAATAGGAAATTAATTGAGACCATCAATATGGTATTAATCATTTAAGCACAGGTGCTGAGGTGGCACTTTGCTGACTGCTCTACTGTTAGCAGCACACACACACACACACACACACACACACACACACACACACACACACACACACACACACACACACACACACACACACACACACACACACACACACACACACACACACACACACACACACACACACACACACACACACACACACACACACACACACACACACACACACGTAAAAGTTTGACCTGCTGTTTTGCACAAAATGTAGGTGAGGACAAAAAGAGAGAAGGGAAAAGTGTTTCCTGCAGTCGCACACAGAGACAGTGGGACAGTTTTTATACACAGCCATCCAAGGTCATTGTTCCTTTGCCTAGAAAGGGGTTTGTGTTCAGCTCTGTTGAGCTTCCCTCTGATAGTGACTAAACAGAGAGACAGGAAATTGAATGGGGCTGCGTATTCTGAGTGATGTACAAATCAGGGAACGACAGGTAAATTCAGGGAAATATTCATCAACTCCCTTGGAAGCCATGTTTCCTATAACGCCTAATCCTTCGTGAGGCAAAGCACAGTGAGGACTGGAGTGCCGGTGTTAATCAGCCAGAGGAGAGCCAAATTGCAGCAACTACATTAAGCCGTTAAGCACACCGCGTCTCCAAATTGTTTGAGGTGTCTCACTGAGATGAATGCGTCTTCGTATGAATAACACAGCACACGCAGACAAAACCACACTTCGTATATATGTGCATGTGTGACTGCATATACAGACATGCACACCAATGGCATGTAACACTGTCTTTGTCTCTTGCTGAGATAGTGCGAAGCTGTGCATGATGGGGGTTCTTAGTGTATGGAGGAGTGCAAGGGGATTTTTTGGACTGATTGAAGTCCGGTGTCAACGAGCCTCCATAGGCACTTTACACCAATACCTTCACCACCTCATGTCTGTCGGTGTCAAGGTTGAGCATATAATGTTTATGATTCAGCAGCTGTAGATAAGATGGAGATTGATCTGTATTGAAAGGCAAATAAGATTGCCAAACTCAGACTCAGCTGAAAAGCAGAAGGAGTAGAGGGGGAAAGAAAAAAGGAAGTAAGAGGAAAAAATGCATTAACACAGGTCTGGCCCAGAGAGAGCGCAGAGTAATGAGTACTTCCTCTGCACACACTGAATACTGGAGAGAGGGTATAGACAAACCATCATGACCAGCTGATTGATGCCGTGTGTTTGTGTGCGTGTGACTCTGTTTGATCTGTTTCTCTGATTGTTGCCGTGCTGGAGACTTGCAACTCTCGACTACTGACACTATGCCTTGTTCTGTGTTGTATGTAAAAGGCTGGAAACACCTAATGACCGTATCAAAAAACAGCAGGTGCATCTGAGTTATTCAAGTTTGAGTATAAAGAGTTAGGGAAGGGGGAGTATAAGGGAAGTTTTAAAGTAAGAATGAGTTAAAGAAAGTGACACTACTAGCCACTACACACCATCATGTGAGAATAAGAGGCTCTTTATCACATCAACTTTAATTTAGCATGTCTAACGGTAACGCAAAAAGATGTCATCAAATAGAGCCGTTTTCAAAGGCCAGAGGAATGTGTGAGCATGCATTAATAAATGTATTTGTGTGTGTGTGCATATGGGACGGATGGAGGGATAAGACCCTTTGATGTATCTCCCTACGGCCCTGGCCAGCTTGCAGGAGAGGAACAGAGTAGAGGCCACTAGAGAGTTGGGGCGCGAGCCCTGGGGCCTGTTCGTTCCCTCCTCCTCTCAGCCTGCCTTCCCCTCCCTCCTCTGATCAATACTGTGTCCTAATCACCGAGGACAGTACGGTAGTCCTCTCTTTCTCTCATCTCCTCTCACGTTTTCTTCTCATTGTTTTACAACCTCTGCTTCTACAACACTTTTGCCAACTAGCATAAATCACACATGAGTGAACATGTTCTTGTTTGCCTGTGTATGTGTCCATCCATATGGGCAAGGCAGTCAGTTTGAGTCTCTGTAAATATGCGAGAAAGCTTGTACAAGGCTGTTAAAATGTGTGCATGCGTCTGTGTACAACAAGATAAGGGAATATCCTTGAAAAAGCAACACCAACATAAACCCCAGTGAATTACGAACAGCATGCATACACTTGAATAATAAAACATCCCCTAATTTTGGTGGCTTTATCCCAGTTATCTAATTGACTGTGTCTTTTTTTCTTTCTTTATTATCTAATGAATGTGGCTTGGTGAGGCCTGGAATCACACAGGCAGCAATAAGTAGCTCTGCTTTAAACCCCTACTGCATCAGAAAAGCTGAATAATTTGTAGGAGAAATAATTACGGGGCAGAAGAGCAGGCATCAATCCTGGAACATCGACACTGCCCTCGCTTGGAAACCACCTCACCCATAAGCCAAGGCTCCATTAGGTATTGTCTGGGGCCTACAGGCTAATTTGTTTGCATCAATAATACATTCAAAGGATTTATCTAACTTGCAAATGAGTGTTCATTTACTGGTCCACGAGGCAGGGAGGAGAGCAGGCAGCAGGAGAGAAGGTGTGAAAGGCTGAAACAGCTGGTTAGGGCTATCTGGGACACAGTTAACCCTTTGCTAGGCAGCAGTAATGTGTTACAGATCTACCATTTAGTGAGAAGTATTCAGAAGTAGTTCTTCTGACATGCTTGGATAACAGCCAGTGTTTATGTAGGGCACAGAGAGGCCAAGGTGCTGGTGACCAACCCTTGGAAAGGCATCAAAAATGAAGCAGAGAGCCTCTTCACAGCCACAACTTATTACCTGCTGCACCGGATATTCTCTGATCTTATGCCAAGTGACAAAATGACAAAGAGGAGTGTATGTGTCTGTGAAGATTTGGCATTAGAGAGACATGGTGGGTTGTCCTTCTGGGATCCCCACAGCCCTTTGATCTCTGTACTATGCTTTCTCCCCACAGGTGGTACCAGGACGTGCAGCGGGAGGGTTACCGTGAGCAAGCTAGCGAGAGAGAGACTCATACAGGAGACGAGAGTGAGAGAAAGATGGGAGAGGAGGAAGTAAAGCTGGCCATGAACATATGCTGCATCTCTGTGCCAAGCCCCACTGGCTCAGGCAACCCACGCATACGCTGCCGCTGCCACTGCCACTCCAGCCCTCTCCAACACCAACACCATGGCACTACTTAGTCAAACAAAGCTGGAGAGATGAATCTGGAAAGAGATGGGCTCTCCCCAGTCTCAGCACTGCCAGGGTAGGGCTGCTTGGCATGGATAACACAACCTGATTACACACACACACACACACACACACACACACACACACACACACACACACACACACACACACACACACACACACACACACACACACACACACACACACACACACACACACACACACACACACACACACACACACACACACACACACACACACACACACACACACACACAGAAGTGGCTTTCAGCTGTTTGGCTTGCACCACTACAATTGTGACACTTCTGCTGTGGGCCACCAAACACCACTGTATGATGAACTGTGATACCACAGAGATTTTTATAATCTCTTTATTGGCTAGTAACTTTCACTTTGATTAATTGTGGGCGTTGGCAAAGTCGTAATTTGGTCAGGCTTTAAAAACTGAGGGATATATTTTAGTACTCTGTATCAGATTTGGACCAAACCAACTAGGCCACCTAAAGAATGAGGATGTATATAATCGATAATAACTCTACAGGACATACATTTAATTTTGCAGTCAGCTCTAGTCATTATAAATCAAACATTTTGTCAGACATGAACAAAAAATCCTCAGTAACTTGAGGGGAGTTTGGCATTAATGCGGAGGAGGTGACTGAAACAGGAGAATATTGTTTATACTAGCTTATATTTCTAAAGAGTAAAATAGTTTGGGAAAGCTGTATGTGTGTGTGTGTGTGTGAGTGTGTGTGTGTGTGTGTGTGTGTGTGTGTGTGTGTGTGTGTGTGTGTGTGTGTGTGTGTGTGTGTGTGTGTGTGTGTGTGTGTGAGTGTGTGTGAGACAAGAGAGCTGTGGTTACTGGTCCTGTTATGTTTGATGTACTGCACCCCTAAAGCTATCATTAACACCGACAGTCAAGAAGGTTCAATTCAGTTTTCATTGCTTGAACATTTTATGAGTGCTAGACTTAAAATTCACAGAAAGGTCACCTACTAATATTTTTCATACAATACTTATTAAGACTTTTAAGTTTTATTATTTATATATGAAATACTTTGTGTAATGAGGCGCTTACATTAACTGCTGCAGTGCTGCTAGGGGGTTTCACAAAAATGTTTCAAATTATTACTGACCGTGTATTTGATTGTGGAAGGGGGAGGGTAAGGGGGAGCAGAGCAGCTTTTGGAACACTGCTGAGCATGGCTCCCCCACTGGGACCCAAACCAAGGGCAACAAAAAGGGAAAAAAGCAAAAATGCACAACATCCAACAGCACACAGACCCAAATGGCTTGCTAACAAACACATCCACGCTTGAACATAAACCCACACACATAATAGGCCCACACAAGAATGGAGACACACAGATGCCCTCAGACGCCTAGATATACAACAACAAATGCTTGTATAACACAGAAATCAAATTTAGGGTTCATCTTGCAATCTGAGCCCTGCAAACTCAATTCCCCTCTGCCGTCTAGCCGCCTTACGTTCCACGCCTTTTCCATGTGAACGAATGGGGTCAGTATCGCCACATAAACATCATCCTCTGCTCTCTCCCCCCTCGCAGTGAATGGATGCTGAGCGCCGGTGCATATCTACGCAGGGATGGCAAGGGCACCGAGGAGAGAAAATCAATACTATATCTCACCACTAAGCACAATCCCAACCAAAAGCAGCTGGAGTTTGCAGGTTGCTCCATAAACTGGACGGCTTCATCTGGCCGGCCGCTGTGTCGGTGGATTGCTACAGTAATGCACTACAGCACAATGGCCTAGGCCAGAGCCAGACACACACACACACACACACACACACACACACACACACACACACACACACACACAGCCCTGTACACTGAGACTAACAGCATGCTCCCAGGGGCTGGGGAATAGCAACAGCAATGAGAAAAACTCTCATGAGGTAGGAACAGGGTTGACAAATACACTCTCTCCTCCGTCACAAACTCGGAAAGCAACCCTGGACCATTTAGCCCACCCTCACCGTTGAATCACACATGTACACACACACACACACACACACACACACACACACACACACACACACACACACACACACACACACACACACACACACACACACACACACACACACACACACACACACACACACACACACACACACACACACACACACACACACACACACAGAGGGCCCTTAAAATATATTTTCTAAAAATAGGAAGCGAGAAGCGGGAAATGGGACTGAGGCTATTATTATTGCGCACACGTCCTGCCTGGTCCCACCAAGGAAAGGAAAGAGACTAATGATTTTCCTGGTGCAAGCAATTAAAAAACTATTTGTCACCTGCCAGGCTGCATATGACGTTAGGGGCCTTGGCAGAGGACCACAGACTAAGTCAGAGCATACACACTGTACACACACACAGTGGGCCGCGGCACGCTCAAATGGTGCATGAGAACCAGGTGAAGCTGTCACAGGAAAAAGGGAAACCAAGGTAGAGTGAGGTAAGAAAGAATGAAATGTACTTTTCGATAAAGGAACAGAGTTGGGTAAACGGCTGATTTATCCGGACAGGTTAATACTGGGCCAGACAGCGCCTCAGACAGCCCACTGCCATCAGGAAGTCATGTAATATTTAGACCCCGGCCAATGAAAGTTATTCTCCTGCTGCTGCGCTCCTGGCTAAAATAGAAATGTATATTTCCCTCTCTTCCCTGCCCTCCTGTCGCAAGCTAAGAGCACAACAAGAGAGCAGGCAACTCTCTGCCGTACTCACATCTCTGTCTCTCCCCCCTGCTCTCCTCCACCAAGTGAACAGTCAGGTTTATACACACCTTCATTTTAACCGTATTTCTGCACTCCCGGCTGGATTTGTCTAAGTGGTTTGAGGAATTTTAACACACCCAAGAAAAAAAGAATCACATTTCATTGAAAATCAACATTTTAATATAATTAAATAACTCCCTTTGCTGCAGTTTCTGTATTAGGAGGTAAACATTGTAAACACTACAGGGAGATGAGGAAGAGCCTGTCAAATCTTAGTTATCTAAGAAAGGCCGCTGGGAAGCTAATTTTTTAATGTTTCTTTTAATTTTTTTTTGCAATTGAGCTCTCCCCTGTTGGGTTACAAGTGGAGGGGAGTCTTTCCTTTGCACTCTGTGTGAGGGTTTGGATGGGCCACATAGGGGGCACTCACGCTGACTAACACCTCCCACTATTAATAAGGAAACATCCTGTGATGCTGCCACACGAGGCCTATATTGGGCCAGAGGAGACAACCAATATAAATTGGGAGGGGGCAGTAAATAATATTAAGACGTGCGTTATGCTTCCCTTGCACTGCACAGCTCTAACCGGATCCAGATACAAGCACACGCTCGGCTGCAGTAATTTACGAGGTAGCTCGTTAACGCCGGGTGATTTGCACTGCTCGTTTGCTCCCGCTCATCTCTACCAAATGATATCATCTTCTACCTCTAAACTTCTAACTCTAATCCCCCATTCTCAAAGCACCTCCGCCCCTCCCACCTCTTGTTTCCTTGCCTCTTGCCATTCCTCCACTCCTACCCTTCTTCATCTCTCTCTCCTCCTCGCTCCTCCTCTCAATCTCTGTGTCTTCTCAGGATTGCGTGGGCGACTTATTTTAAAGGGGTTGCAGACAGATATAGGAGCAGAGCCATCCCACTCAAGGGGGTGTGTGCATGTGTGCTCAATATGACATCTATCCAGATCAAAAAAGACTAAAAGAAGTCTGGTTTGACTCTGAAGGCTTTATATGCCCTTGTAGTTACTTTTCCACTGCCCCCTACTGAGAGAGAATGAGAGCAAGCCCCAAAAAAAGGGAGAGATTTTCTCTCAATACTTGCAGAGGGGAGAAAGCTCAGCAGTCCTGGGGAGACACAGTGGCAGAAAGAAATAAAGAAAGATACAGCGGTGGGAAGGCGGGTAGGGGTCAGACCAGGAAAAGAAAAACGAAGAAGGTATAAAGCGAAGACAAACAGATGTAACAACGTTCAGAAGAGAGATTGTTATCGACAATTATGGAATTAAATTGTTTTTATCCATATTAAAATGCCTTTGAGGCTCCCAGAACTTCACTATTAGCTTCTACTAATAAATTGATTCACCCACACTGGACCAATACTTTATCCTTATCTTATATATTTTCCACAAACAGTCCTTAGTCCCTTCATACCTAACCCATAGAGAAATCAGCTCGTCTCGGACCAGATGCAGCGAACAGCGTAAGATACATAGATTTTCACAATGAAAATTGCCAATTATAGAAATTGCAATCAGAGCTGTTGGTTTGTATGTTGATGAGTGGTAGCTGGTTAAAGGGGAATTGAGATCAATATCTGACTGAATGCAGATTTAATGACTTTATATTACTACAGCTTTCATACAG
The DNA here is from genome assembly GCF_036324505.1 of Eleginops maclovinus. NCBI lineage: Eukaryota > Metazoa > Chordata > Actinopteri > Perciformes > Eleginopidae > Eleginops > Eleginops maclovinus. The sequence continues at coordinate 21,759,001 of NC_086349.1, read as the reverse complement.
ACTCCCCTTTGCTCCCCGCCTCGGTCGCACACACATTCCCTGTCTTCCCTCTTACCTCTATCTTTTCCTTCCCCGTCTTATCTCTACTGCTATGACACATCCAAGTGATCGTGTCGGGATGTCAGCCCTCATCCACGGCTAATTGGGGCTCAGAGGAGTAATCAGGGCAGGACAAATCGGACAGTTCTGGTCATTAGCTGTGACCAGTGTTCTCTGGGAAGCTGGGAGATGCGTGCACATCACGCCTGAGCCTGCATAGTGACACGGGCAGATCTGTGGCTTGACATGAGTGGAGACACAATGATTGGCAAAGCACAGAACAGACTTTGTGTGGAGCATTTATTCTCCTCGGCTTTCTAACACACACTGGCAGGATGTTAACACATTTAAGCCTGGTTAGTGACACTATGCACAGAGACTCTCTTATTGTCTAATATAAGAGAGGCGGGAAAAGACTATCGGAGTGAGTACAACAGGGTAATATCAAATCAGGATAGAGGTTTGTTGCAATACTTTTCGACAAGCTTACAGCGTTAGAGATATTTTAATCTCAATGCTTGCATTAGCGGCAAGGGACTCTTATTATTATTTGATTCCTGCTCTGGTTAGTAAGTCAGTTCTCTGGGCTCTACTGAAACACCAGTGGAACGAGAGTGAAAACAGTAGATTAATATGTGAAATACTGGTGTCAATAACAATCCTGGAAGTCACCAAAGTAAAGATGTCGATGGAGGCTCCTTCTTGAAGTGGTGCGCACGACTCTGGAGCAAGATGAATGTCAATTTGCCTTCCTGACAGAGCTTTAACCTTTCAGGAAAACTGAATTATTTAAGCACCACATACCTGTTGTGGGCCTCTGTTTCGGCGTCTGGGCTAAGGCTGGTTAGGAGGCTGCATGAGTGTATGGCCATGCATGCCTTTTTGGCCGCAGAGTGAAAATGGCAAGACAAATGCGGCGGGGGATTTGTGATAATTGGCCGTGCTGGTGGGCTAGGCGACGGGCCTAGAGAAAAGGTCGCAGGCACTGAGAAACAGATCAGTCTGCCAGGAGGAGAGGAGTTTCTGTGCACCTCTGGGGTTTAGCTCAACTTCTCTCTCTTTCTTCACATGGGGAGAGAGCGCTCCAGCAGGGGCCATTAATTAAGCAACAGAGTAACCTTCAATTTGTTTAGAGGTCAGGAGCCCCAGAGTCACTGTTTTGAGCTGAGACCTACTTTGAGACTAACTCTATATTTTCTTTCTGAGTCTAACAGAGGTGCTCAGAGGATACGAAAAGCGATTACAGAGAGGCACATTTTTAATTGTTAATAAGTTGAATAGATAGATAGGGTAAACTTAGGAGGCAGTATTTCTGTCTGACTGCACACAAGAAGGAGGAGAAGTGAAGGAGATGAGGGGAGCCACGGGGACATGGCTCACACCCCGACATGATCATGAAGCAGCTGTTCTCCTCATGGCAGAGAGTGGGGGCCTGCCAGCAGCAGCATGCTGCTGAGAGCATCGTGGTCTCTCACCATAGCGCAGAAACAGAACGGCAAAACTTCACACACACACACACACACACACACACACACACACACACACACACACACACACACACACACACACACACACACACACACACACACACACACACACACACACACACACACACAGGCTGACAGATATAGAGATGCACACTCACAGTGCATATACTGCCCCCCGTTATCCTGTCAGTCCGGTGTTGAGGTTTTGAGTTGAACAGTAATGTCAGGTGATAGGAGTCAAATTCATATGCTATAAATCTGATCTGATACTCTGTAGAGGTGCATTTCCACTTGATACAAACAACAGCCTGCATAGCTAAAGGCAATTATATTTCTACTGCCTCCATTTGCCCTGAGGTTGTAGACAGCCAGTCAAAACCTCGCCAGGTTTTCCTGCCTCTCTACCCTCTCTGTGAAATCAACAGAACGTTGCCCAGGCTCATCCATGATTTATCTCAGTGAAATATTCATTATGTAGCCTTGCATAGTCTGGACGTATCTGATGTGAATCTGGACCTGACAGCTCTGCTCCGTCATCACACATCAACTGAGCCGCTCTGAATCCGGCACCTGTCTCCCAGTGCTCAACACAGAGGCAGCTAAACTGATCCGAATGAATAGAGGACTCTGGTAGATATAAAGAATCCATCTGTCTACCTTTAGCCTGCAGGCATGTGGCTCTGGGTCTGTAGCTACTGAATCCTGCTTGCACACCGACCTATTCTGGATCACTGCAGCAAAGGAGCTACTCAACTTTTCCAATTCAATTAGTTAGAGGACGAGAGAGGCCTTTGGCCTGACTGGTGACGTGCCGTTGAGTACATGTGTTAGGCTCTGCACATGATGTGCTGACAGCATTGCCCAGGTACATTGATCTTTGGAGACTGGAGAGTTTGTGGTGAGAAGTGAATAACATGGGACTTCAAAGGGGATGGGTGTTTTTTGATAAATCATAAATAAAAAACTGATGTGTTGAACAGTCTTAAAGGTTAGAAGAGAGTATTTCAGCACCACGGAGAGCGCCACAGAGCCTCCACTGCTCAAGGTTCTCTTAAATCACAGTTATCACTCTGCCTGTCCAATTAAGTAACCTTTGAATTATTCCATGAATTAAACTAGCTGAAATACTGTCTAATAGTGCTGGAATGATCACAGGGACAACACTGACAACTCATTTTCCTACATCACACTAATTCAAGTGCTTCCAAAGTCATTATACTCTGAAGGACTAATGTAATAAGAAAAATGTAACTGCAGTGAATGGTGATATTAATAATGTATTATTGTGAGACAGAGACTAGAGCACAGTGGCCTAAGCCGAGGAAGGTAAGAGGGAGAAAGTGATAGCTGTGAAGAAACAAGGTCGTCAGCATTCCCTGCTGCCTTACTAGTCATTTCATTATCTCATCCCTCTCTCCTCCTCTTTAAAGTAGGAAAAGCGGGAAAGGCTATTGACCCCTCTCTGTGTTCGTGGCAGGCAGCAGGACAAATGAAGTTTCCACTCAGACCCCCTCCGTATTAATATCATAATTATCCCCACCTCTGTGCCCCCGTCGGCCAGCACAAACTCCACTGTCTGATTTGATGGAGAGGCGCAGGCGGGGAATTACATTCGATTAGCACTAAACAAGAGAAGGGGACACGGAGCAATAGAATCAATCAGTGCCACCAGAATAGGAGGGATCCTCAGTGTCAATGTGTGTGTCTGTGTATGTGTGTGTGTGTGTGTGTGTGTGTGTCATGGCAGCTTGAAGATGGAACGACTAAGTACTAATAGAAGTATGTTTTTAAGTATCTGGTTATGCATTGTCCAGCTGACAGCATTTACAAAGTAGATTGCATGATACACACATCGCTAACGACTGCAATATTGCACTCAGGGTTGAGAGAGAGGAAATGTTACAATCAATCTTTTTGTATTCGTTGCCCTTTGTGTTCAGTTCGATCTTCAATTTGCTCAATAAAAATATGTTGGAAATACGTTTTTGTTTGTTCATTCAATAAGCAATTTGTTGTATTTTAGCAGTACACTGATTGCAGCAACAATCCAGAACTGAGTTTCGATATCTGTTCATTTATCACAGGTATTATTTTTATTGCAATATTCAACAGCGTTTTCACATTGTTCCTTATATTGTGCAGCCGTAATGTTTATGATGTAATTTGTTGCTATAGCATTAAAATATATAGTTTAACAAAAAGCCCTATTTTTATTCTTCCCAATTCCAATGAAATAAGAACTTTCTCTGAGTGACAAACCACACAGCCTGCTCTGGGCAACTCTCTGTCTCAGCAGCAATTTGGATTCATTGTTTGCAACCCCAGATAACTGTGGTGGTACTTTTCTTTAGTCTCAGCCATTTGCGGGGATGGGCCAGACATTTTAAAGTGGTCTAATGCCATAGAGAGGTGGAGGTAGTGTGGTGGGGATGAGCAGATTGAGAGTGAGAGGTGAAAAGAACAAAAGGAAATGAATGGAGTGAGAGAGGACCCCCCTCGCAGGTCTTCCATCACGTCCCCTGTCTCATTACCCAGGCTTTGACTCAATAAAGAGTGGATAAAGAGTGGATAAAGAGGCACACACCCACAGGCTAACCCCCCCTCGCTAAAATACCTTTCATCAACCTCACTCTGTCTTTCTTGCACACACACATCTAAAAATACACACACATATATACACACTGTCCCCTTTCTATTCTGCTGTGTGTTCTTTTAAAAAAATCAGTGAATCTATCTTTCTCTCCAGCTCTTCCTTTAGAGTTTTTTTTTTTGCCTAACTTTTAAAAAGTTGTGTCCATCTCCCTGCTCTCTCATTCACAGTCTGTGTCCACCCTCCCTGTCCTCTGTGTTCCCTCCCTGTCTGTGCTGTGTAATAGGAGTTATTTTCATCCCTGTCTCTCCGTGACTGTGGCCGCTGGTTGGCTGAATATTTACATTTTTCACTCACTGGTGACCTTTCCCTGTTGCCGCTCTGGGAGCTCCAGTCTCCTTGCTGCTCTGCTGTTGACAGACTACTGCCTGCAAATCTCATATGGACACAGCAAATGGTACACAGGGAGTCAGGGACAGAGGGTGCAGAGACTGGAGATAGGTGGAGAAGGGAAGATTGTTTTAACCAGAGCTGACTGGTCTGAATGAAACTGGCTTGAGGGGACAGGTGTTGAAGGTCTATCTGCATCTGTAGGGGTCTGGACTGAAGAGGTCTAATCTGTTACCTCTGATGTCATCGTGCATTCCGTCAGCCCAGATGTTCTGCAATAAACCGCCTGAGAAAGAGATGGAAATCTGGGGTTCCACAAATTCTCAGTGTCAAAGAAAACACTTGGTTGTGAATAAATGTTTTCTGTCGCACAGCAGAAGGTTTTCTTAATTTTTTGGGGATGCGGCACAGCTGGGCCCTGTGAGACATGTGGGAGATCTACTGAGCAGTGTGAGAGACAGAGAGGTGAAGGCCAGGGATTCAACTACTCAGTTGTTCTTAGCTGATGCTCTGCAGTAACAGGACAAAAAAAAAAAAAGTTGAGTCAGAGAACTCCTCAAAGTTTCATGAGTGTTTACTTACATGTGCTAAAACTGGCAGTGGAGTGAAAAATAGGGACCCTGGCTGACCCAAACTCTCTGCATTATTCACCTTCTGTGTGTACACATGTTTTTACCTCCCAGGTGAGCCCCTCCTTTAGGACTGAGCTCAACCAAAGGAAAGGATTCACTTTTAAAAATAAAATACCCATACGTATGTACTTTTTTAGAGTACTGAATCAAAGTCTCTAGTCCACACAGGCCGTGTATAGACCCTTTACTAATGCAACACCAAGGTTGGGAGACACCATTCACATTCCTCTCTCTGTAGTACAGTGCAGAAAGTGCTAGCCAAAGAAAGTGGGTGCCTTTAAATGTTCAGTTTTTAGTATGAAAGATTAAAGGGGCCCTATTATGCTTTTTGGAGTTTTCCCTTTCCTATCGTGTGTTATATACTAAGTTGATGTGCATGTAAATGGTCTGCCAAGGCCTGAATCCTAAGGTGTTTCTCCCACACAAGCCCCTACTGCCTGAAACACCTCCATTGGATTCCTTTGTTAACTTCTGTAACAAAGTGACATCACAATGTTAGAATTGTGATGTTGTTCAGTGCTCAACACATTATTCTTGGTAAAGCTTATAAAAAAAGCTAAGCTCTGGTTTCAGGCAAAGGGCGGAAAGAGGTGCTGCAGCACAGGCAGTATGAGACATATAAAGACTTTTTTGAACATTAAAGCGTGTCAATTATGAAAATAAGCACAACAGGGAGAAAAGGAGAAATGTTCATACCACAAAGAGTGGAAGTTACACACTTAACTGAGGGAGGTTTAGAAATCATTTTTGCAAATAAGATAGACTGGATTTGTAAATCGTCAGTCACATGGAAATGATGTTAGGAGAGGATTTCTTCTTGGCCGGTATTGACAGGAGGAATGATTACAGTCTCTAGTATTGCAATGCACATATGGGAATGTCAGTATTGTATTAAGATAGACTTGGAAAATATGTGAACCCATTCCATACGGGAGCTCCTCATTCAACCACAAAATGACTACAGAAAATCAACACAAGATTTCCCTGACAGTTTACAAATTGAAGCAGATTAGAGATGATCTGCTGCCTCACTAGAACAAGAGCTTCTTCTGATCATTCTCCAGGTCTAAACATAAACCACCGTGTTTTGTGTTATTTCCAGACTGAGAATAATAGACTCCGTGCATCATTGTCTCTTTTGCTTTCATTGTTTAGACTTTTTAACAATACACTGTACCTCTAATCCTTTGGATAAAAAAAAGAGAGGGAGTAACCTGAGAAACTCTGCTGATAGAACTCGGAATAGAAAGGAAAAGACAAGCTGTTAGTGAGCTCGTGTTGTTATTACTGCCTGTGACACACACACACAGCCAACAGAGAAAGCGGGAGAGAAATAAACTGTTGTTGTTTGAAAGCTTTTGTTTGCTGTGGGAACACTCTAATTATTTTGATTAGTATTTAAGCATTGTTGAGGCCAGTTCTTCCCTTTTGTCTTTTCCCAACCGGCCTGCTCTCCTCTTTTGCTAGCAGACATTGTGAGGGGGGTTGGTTAGACAACAAATTAATTTGCCTTCTGGGTCTATTTAGTACAGCAGGGATGTTGTGACTCAACAGTTTTGTCTTCAGAAAATACAACTTAGAGAAATGCAACCTGCAGCATTGTTGCCAAAGTGTATCCATCCCAAATACATAGAACGACAGACAGGTAGACAGAAATAGCAGCAGCTTCACACACACCCTCATTCTCTGTATGTGTGCTTTATGCTCCCTTACACTTGTGTGTGTATGGTTGTACGTATCAGGCACCTTCGAACAATAATAGCTGCCATGCTAAATGGGAATGATGAGATGTATGGGGGGGTGATCAAAGGAATACTATTTACAACCACTCTCATCCTGCAGACCTGACGATCCACTGTAAGCACACTCTACTGTACAGTGAACGTCTTCCATCACGCTTTTACTGCCCATCACTGCAGCTGTTAGACAGGGGAGATGGCAAAGCTTTTAGCAGACTGAGATACCGCCCTCGTGCTGGACGGCGTGTATGGGCAATGCCATCAGAAAAGTGAATGACTGGGAGAGATAAGGGAAATGGAGGCTGAGGAGAGAAAGGAGATGAGAGAGAGAGGGAGGTGGCGGGGGGATAGGTTGATGTCTGCCTGCCGGCTGTCAAAGGTAAATGCTTCAGTTAAATGGAAACTGATATCACGCAATTCATTCAAGCTCTTGTGGAGAGTTTCAGAGTGAAACTCAAGTGTCTTGAACTGTGGAGAAAGAGAAAAAAGAAGGTCTTACCTGGAGCAGCCAATAGCACCTGCGGTGGAAGGTGGGGATGATGGAGGAGTGGACGTAGCAGCCATACAGACACTGGAAGAAAATAAGACAAGGGAGGACGTTACACCAGAGTAAAGTAAAGATAGCAGGCGGACAGTGGTGTAAACTTCTTCCACCACTGCAGGCTGACCAGGACAGCTGTGACCTGGTCTCCCACATTGACCTACTGCCAGATGGTCAAGCTATTGTTCCTGGAAACAAAGAGTGTGACCTGGAAGCAGGAAGTGGATGGGGTTAACCTGTGAACAATTCAGCACCATCCCAGCATCCCCATATGACTCCTTCCATCCCGCTTGGAGAGAGCCCCTGACAGAATGATTCAGGTGTAACCGAGTCCGACCCCCCCCCCCCCCCCGCCCCCTCCATCACCCCGCAGGGCAGCCCTGCACATAACTAAAGCACAGTGTTATTAATATCCTTATCGTAAACAGATAATACTGGGCCTGGGGGCTCGTTACCGTAGAGAGCGCTAGAAAGAGCTGATAACGCCTCCTGGTATCTGGCAGAGCGGCCAGGAGACATTTTTCACTGGCCGGCAGCAGAGGCTAACGCAACGAAGCACCGAGCAGCGAGGAACAGGAGCAAGGCAGCACTTATCCTTCTCCTCAATCCTTCTCCCGGAGACCCTAGGCCCCGGCTCCCAGGTGACCCAGAGGGATTGCTAGGCCTGTTTTTGCTTGTTTACAGCCGCAAGAACAATCTACAGCACAACCCCCCCCCTCACCTTATATAGGAAATATGCTGTGATTTTCGTGTGATACAATGGAAGGGTGGATTGCACTTAACAAAGGGAGCTCGGTTCTTCCAGCAATAAATCAAACAAGCAGGTCGGGAGGGTTGATCTTCACTCCAATCCACTTTGGTATACAGTAACTGTTTGTTGAGAAATGAGGAGAAATCAAAGCTGGAGTGACACATGCACTGTTAGTGAGAGTGTGTGCATGTACAGTCATGACACAGCTTCATCATTCTGAAGCTCAATAAGTTAAGGTGCGTTTCCTCCAGCGCTGTAGACATGGTTAGGTGGTTGGAAATGGGGGAAGGGAGGAGGGATGGAGGGCACAGTGGCGTTGGGCTGCATTGCTTTGAGGACCTTGTGATGAATATGTGCCTCGAGATGTGTTATGTGCCCGTGTTGTTTAACTAATACCTATTTATAAAGAGCAGGGCCTCCAGAGGAAGTCTGTAAAAGACCCCATTCACCGACATCAAACCGTCTGATTAATTACACCAGACATCCACTGCACAGCTACACACTGGCCACATGGTGGGAAACACATTAGATAGGTAAAAAAAGAACAAATCACAAAGTGTATGTATGGCTGTGTGTTCAATACATTCACGCACACACAGACATCTTACATTCAATTTGGAAAAAACAACAAAAGTCACATCGGCCTCGATTCCTTCTCCAGGTGTTCCATTGTTGCGGTTGCATCTTTTGTGAACCGGTTTCTATACTACCAAACTCTGCGTGTGTAGAGTTTGAGATAGTGAGAGCATGCAGACTTCCTCTCGTTATTATTTTTTTTGCTGTAGACTCATCCATTACAGCTGTCTGAAATAGGATGTATGCCTCCTCCCACTCCCATAGCTCTGCCATCCATTACTCCGAGCTGGCAACGGACAGACGCTGCCTCCCACTCCCACAGCGCATTGAACATCACATTACTACAGTGAACTAAAACTGCTAGCAGCTCGCACATTTCTCCTGTGCGGTTTTGTAGTTATTTATGTCATAAACTATACTTTGTGCATTTTTTGGGGGGGGATAGGCAGTTGTGATGCAATATGTTACATCGGCTTATAAGGCATTGAACTGTTTATGCATTTTACTACCGTCATCTGTTGCAATATTTTTGTGAAAGATGCTTACAAACAGTAATGCTGCCATTCTGCCAACTCAATATTTGACTTTAAAGCTAAACACAGATAGAACAGCACCAGGGGATGACATGGACTCACCCTTTTTAACACAGGCTTCCCGCTTTAACAGGTTACTCTGCATTCATTTCCACTGCACACAGAAAATGCCAGATGTTTAATATGCTACTTATGTGCTAAATAAACTCGCTGTCTTGTTAATTCGGATTACCAACAGTTTATTGATATATCATGGTTAATGCTGCTCTAGCCTGAAGCGCTTGGCCCTCTATGAGTGGGCTGGGTGGCTGTGTGCAGCTGGATGAGGCGATGGCATGTTCCTCAGGATTGACAGGTGGGCCAGTGCAACAGGCCTCTTTGACTAGTGCCACTGGAGAGTGAATAAATTAGCCCCCAGGCTGCTTTCCCCTCCCTCTGTTTACTCCATTTCTCAACCACACCAAGCAGCGTGCCAGACAAACAAGCAGCTTAAAGCATAACACAACTGTTGCACCCGTCAGTGCCGATATACAGTAGGCATCAAACCATTGCCTCACATACACACACACAAAGTTAATCTTGTGCACTCTCACCCTCCCATCACGCTGCCACCCACCCACACATACACACAGATTAGACAATGAGTTTTTAAGCACTAAACTACACCCACTCAGTAACACAGAAATATTCAAAGAAGCACACATACGTGCTTTCACACTCACGCAGCCCCCCTTATGTACACAGACAATAACAATAGACCGAGATAGAAAGGTTGGCCGAGACACTTTTGATAGCAGAAGCACGCCCACATACACAAAGCTCATCATACCCGAGCGCTTATCAGTAATTCAAGACGCATATCAGTTACTGGTGTTTCTGCTGCTCTCTGCATGCTGAGCGTCTGGGTGACAAAGTGACGACAGCAGAACCATTATTTGCTGTCTTTGGGCTGTGACAGATGACAGCACATCACAGGGCAAGCAATTAAACCATAATTATACACACATACACACATATCCTCTCATTAAAAGTGCAGTTTCCCAGTGTGTAATTTTGAAGTGCCGACACAAAAACTGCGAAAAACAAACACATAGGTGTGTCGAGCACACATACACACACATAAACAGATGTGAATATGTTATTGGTCTAATGTTTGGGGAACAAATGAGACACAATTGAACAATGACACACAGCGGTTTATAGGAGTATTCACAGGCAGCCATAATGTATTCATGCGCTGTCACTGCAGACAGCAGGAAAAGAGAGTTACAGCGACGTGTGTCCTCCAAAGTCAGACACTGATGCAGCAAATTCATTTGGTGTTGTCACTCAAGCGATTGGCCAAGGCAATGAAACTCTGGCTCTGCCCAATGAGAGGGTATTATCGCCTGGCCTTAACACGCCCCCACTTTGGGTGTTAAAGCGGTCCTGTGAGTGGAGCCGGATCGCAGATCACACAGGGCGAGCAGGCCAGACAGCGCGGTGATAAACAGTTTGGCCTAAATAAAGCCTTCACATATAAAGGCAGGGCCACCACCGGGTACCTGTCCTGCCTCGAGAGGCCTCTGCTGCCCCTGGCTTGCCAGTTGCCCTGGCGACACCTTACTTATATTCATCCATCATTGCTGACAGGTGTCAGGCACAGCTAGAGATGGGTTAGCAAAATGCAAAAAGTCTGTGGTGGCAAAACTGGCAAGAAGACACGCCGGTAAAGTGAGGCTGAGAGAGAGGGGAAACTCTCATTAGACCATAATGATGTGTGAAGACAGTCCTAATTAGAGCGTGGCACCTTATTTATGTTGGCAATTTGCTGTTTTCTTGCAGTGATGCAAACGTCTTACTGTCAGTTTGTCTGATGTCTGTCCACACACACACACACACACACACACACACACACACACACACACACACACACACACACACACACACACACACACACACACACACACACACACACACACACACACACACACACACACACACACACACACACACACACACACACACACACACACACACACACACACACACACACAAATATGGTGCATGAATGGGCAATATGCCTGGCATTTTGAATATCCTTTTCCTTATTTTTAAAATTACATCCTACCTGCCTAGACCCCAGTTAAAATCAATCATAGTATCAGGAAAAAGGGGTAGTTCTCTCATTAAATCATGAATGACTTGTGTGCCCATTAATCTTTCCTTATCTAACATTTGTTCCCACATTTCATCACCTGTGTATATAAATAATCTAAAGTCTGATCTCATATGAATGTTTCAGCACTCACTGTATTGAGTGGCTTGCTTTGCACTATTATAAAGTTGTCGGCATGGACATCCACCTGGTAAAGTCACTTCTGGCTCACTGCTTCATTAGAGGGAACACATCATTTTCAGTGTGTGTACTACTGTTTGTGTGCATGGTTTTATATGTCTGTTCACATGGAGGCCTGGGGCAGGTGATTCAGCCCGGGGCGCAGCAGCATAAATAGAGCTCAGGCAGCAGCCAATCAGGCAGTACTATCAAACCCCATCCTCGCAGGGAGCGCAAAATCCATACTCAATAGAGATTCATGGACCATGCAAGATTCAAGCTACTCTGGTCATTGACAGCATCCATGATGACTATTGATCAACCAGCGATTTCTGGCTCTATACAGACGTGATTAGATGACGTACGGCTGAAGAATGCCACTTCCAGTTTGGAGGATGAGCTCATTTTCGACTGATACCAAAATGCTCTGCGTTTCACCTGCTGTCTTTACACTCAGCCGCTCTGCTCTGCTCTCTCCAATCGTTCAGCGGGAATCAAATTAACTGTAGTGTCTGGTAGGGTGGCACTTTGCCCAGAATGCCGATAATACAAACTATCTCTTGTGCATTTTTTGGATTTAAACAGAAATGCACAGCTCCTGTATGTTGCTGGCACAATGAATGGGGCTTTGTTGCCAGCATCTGCTTTTTCCATAAAGATTTTTTTCTTTATACCCCTTTAAATAAGCCACTACTTGTAAAGTTGTAACAGTATAATTCTTCAGTGCATCTGAAGACTTAAGGAACGGTTGATGAGACATTATACATAATAAATCAAAAGAGGCTCAGATTTATCTCCCCGGTCCTCTCCGTTGGACCAGCTGCAGCCTCTAAATCAGTCAAAACTGAGCGGGCTACAAAATGAATTGGCAGGCTGCGCCCGAGCTGAAGAAAAAAGAAAAAGAAAAGCAACACTAAATTCCTCAACACAGCAATACAAATGATGCTCCAGAAAAAAATGTGTTATGGAAATGGCCGGCTCTAAAAATAGCATACTCATTGTAAAATAAACACAAACAGTTGATAAACAGGCCCTGAGGAGGAGAATTAATTAGCCACGCTGGACGGGTAAACAGAGCTATACATCAAGTTCAAGAGGAAAACAATAACAGGGTTGAGGCAGTTGGAGAGGAAGCCCTGACCGCTTGCCACACAAAAAGCACTGAGAGAGGAAAAGTCATTTCAGGGAGGAGCATTGCAGTGAAGTTGGGTATATGAGGGAGAAATGAGAGTGGAATGAGAGACAGAGGAGAGAAAAGAAGAAGAAAGACAGGAAGAAAGACGATGGGATTTACAGCCGGTTTTTTTTGCACATGCCAGAGGAAACTCATGCACGTCTGTCTCCCTGACTGAAGACATGGTGTCTGTTGATGCTAATGCTAGCCAGCTGGGCTCACGGCCAAAGGCATTAAGTGGAATCGAATTCCACCAAACTAGCTTTAATCAGCAGGTTTTTAAGGTTAGAATTACTCTCCCTCTCCTCCAGCCCGCTGGCCAAGGTTAAAGCAGACATTGGCAGGGGCTGGGCTCAGCTAATGGGATGGAAGGGTGGCACGGGGCCTACGGCATGCCACCAAACACTGACACACACACTGACACACAAAGGCGCAAACACAGCTACATGCTTTAGTGTATGCCAAGTCACACCTGCAAATAACAATAAAGCAAATATGCCAGGAGAATTAGAAATGTGACCTGCGTGTGATAGAAAAGTATGGGTAAGTAAATATGTATGTTTCTAAGTTGATTAATTAATTGACACCAAAAGCTATAAATAGGTGTAAGAGTGAAAAAATGGATGCATGCCATAATGTACATGTTTGGATTTTATAGACTTCACCATCTGTGTCTGCACATCAGACCTCATGCATCCTATAACATTCTGATTAACAGCATCCTGTGACAAATGGATTTAGAGGTTACATACATAAAAACACATTGAATAAAACACTTGACCAGTTCTCTGTTGCTGCGACTTCAGCTCTACTGAATGTAGCTCTGCATAAAAGGCGCACAGTATTCACTTAAAGTAACACGACCACTGAAAAACCGTAACACAAAAGGAGAGGGGAAAGGACTGGACGACTGAATACATCAGGCTGTTTTTTATACTTTGCAAAGAGCCAGTAAAAGCCTTGCCTTGACCTCAGCCTACAACAGGGGTCAACACATTGATGCCTGTCAACAAAGGAAAACTCAGAAACCTTGCAGCGCTACTGTCAGCTTCTCAAAAGTCAAACTGTGTTTCTATAGTACCCGCACTATGAGCGGAGGCCTACACAGCGTTGCAAATGTTCTCTTTTAACTTTCTCAAACTCAAGTTATCTTTCCTCTCCTCTTCAATTGACATTGCTCGACACATGAAAAAGCGCCTTACTTTGGAGATGTACTACAGATTAAATTAGCTGAAGTCAAGTCTTTGTTTCTGAAATTCGAATAGTATGTTTTGCAAATGTATGTGGAAGTCTGCTGCATAATAAAGCAAAATAGATTTGGTTCAAAAGTCTATGTGAGGCGTTCAGCCAATTATCCTAATGTGAGGGATCACAGGTTACAAATGGATGTTAAGTATATGTGTAAAAAGGTAAAATGGAAAATGGAAACCAGTCATTATCTCAAGGCGCCATTTCCTTATCACCTAACCTTTGAGTGGACCTCTAGAATCCCTGTCTACAATCGCCATGTAAAAAATGTCTCGCAGTAAAAAGAGTAATGAGCATCTGTTTGCATTACGGGCCCGGGGCTATCAACCACGACAGGCACTTCATTCCATTAAAAGATGGAGTAATGGATACAGCAATCAGCTTATCGTGCCTCAGTTTAAAGACAAAGGGTCAAAGGTCAGGTTTTAGCTGTCATTTTTAGTGGGTGGGAAACAGCTGAGTGTAGAAAGACTTTCCCGTAGCCAGTGTCTCCTTTGCGCTTACTCAAACCCAAATGCATCTGCTGGAGAATGGCCAAAATCATAACAACACAGAGCCTGGGTATGAATTCATGTGTGCCAGAATGGAAACAGGGAAGGATTTGGATAAGATTCAGGAGTACAGATGACACTAAAATATGTATTAGGTAGTAAAAGGAAAATTGCTCTTTAATCCTTCTTCTTTACATTGTCCTCAAAAGCTGAGCTCCTCAGGGCATGTCCTGTATTGAAAATGAAATAATTAAAAAAAGCTTCACATGGTGAGACTGCTGCTGCTGCTTATTAAACATATATGGCATTGTTTGAGTCTGTATGACCGCCCATTAACCTTCCCTTGTGTTAGCTGAGGTAGGGATAAAAGTGCCACTGTGTGGAGAAGGGGAGCATGTCCTCTGCATTAATGAGAGCAAACCGTCCAACCCACTGTTTCCTCCTAAAACACACACACACACACACAGACACACAGACACAGACACACACACACACACACACACACACACACACACACACACACACACACACACACACACACACACACACACACACACACACACACACACACACACACACACACACACACACACACACACACACACACGGCAGAGACCTGCTGAAGATGACATCACAGGCTCAGCCTCCCTGCCGTGGGTTATGCCAGGCAGACATGCTGCCTAATTGTAAGAGAGAGCTCAGATTTGTAATGCTCCACAGTTCTGTTAGGGCTGATTAGCGAAGGCTCACGGCTTCTCCTCCTGCCGTGATCTATAGGCACTCCAAATTTCCAATATCTCCGGTGTGAGCAAGGAAGAGCTGAGAGAGACTGTAAATCATGACAAGTCCTACTGAGCGGAGGAGAGGAAACAGGATGGATGGAGGGGAAAAGGGAGAGGGAGAGTGTGAGCAGCGGAGGGAGATATTCAGCTTGTATGGAAGCATGAAGGGAAGGAGGAATTGAGAAAATTATTGAGGGACCGAGGTGATGTGCACATATAGAGGACGGAGGAGCAAGCATCAGGGAGACATGAGAGAGTTAAGGAGGAGAGAAGAGAGCAGAGGAGATATGATTACCGAAAAGACAGGAAGAAAGAAAAAATCCCGCCGGCGAGAAAGAGACAGAGAGTGTGGAGCAGACAAAGAGGATAATGGGGGGAAAAAGGGAGTGGGAGGACAGAGAGACACAGAAAGAGAGACAGAGAGAGAGAGACAGAGAGAGGAGAGGATAGAATGAATGCTAACAGGGAGCCCAAACCCAGTACTGAGGCTTTATCCTTCACAGGCGGAGGAGCAACAATCGCAAACACATTTTCTCTCGCCCTGGCCCTAAGAGAGATAAAAAAGCAATTTGTATTCTATTCCTATTCAGCGTCGCTTGGCCTGTTTCTCTGCCTGCATATTTGTAAACACAGCTTTGTCAGAGCAGCTTAATCTTCCCAACACAAACACAGACTACAGGAAGGGGGGGCGAAAAAAGGGTGAGGAGGGGAAGAACAGTGATGAGGGGAGAGGAGGGTAAAGGACGGGTGAGGAGGAGAGAAGGGTAAGAGGGTGAGGATGGGTAGGGAGGTTTGTGGAACAACAGAGGGTCAAACAATACGCTGGGCAGGGCATCAGGCTTCAGAAAGCGTTTCCGTCTCTGCTGCCTCGGGATGCCCCCGTGTCACACTCTGAAAGTCCCCCTTTGTGACGTACACACACACATCATTGGTTGACCCATTCCCCTCCTGTCGCCTCTTCCCTATGGCATAAAGTCCAACAGGCCAGATTACTGACAGAAGCAAAAGAACAAGCATTCCTCATCATAGGGCCCGGATGTGACAGATGGAAGAGGCGGGCCCTCGTGCTTCCTTAAATGTCCCCGTACTCCTTTTTTTAGTGCTTATGCTGCACATTTAGCCTGTCATGGAGCCTACGAAACACACTTCCAGGTTTCAGGGGAACCAAAGTCCACGTTCTGTACAGGCCAAATCACAGTCGTGTGGAAGGACAAACACATCACAGTGACCGAATATACGATAAGGCAGAGAGAGGGAGGGAGAAAGAGAGCGGGCTTGGAAGTGGCGATCGTCTGGGTGCACATTCGCTCACAGAGGCGTGAAATTAGGCAGAGCAACACCTGCCATTACGCATTGCATTAAAGCGCACCAGGTTCGCCCCTCTTCGGCCTTCCATACTGTCTGTGTCTTTTCTCTCATTGTATTTCTCCATACTGTGGAACCTCTTTATGATGGCACTCAGTGCCCAATTAGAGAATGATAGCTGCCCCATCCACTTGCAACACTGCGGGGAAGATGGTGCTCCACTTCAGAGCGTGGCAACAACCTTCATCAGCTTCTGTGCAATTCTATTCCCGCTTTCCTCTGCCCCCAGCACACCCAATTTAACCATTCGGGCTCAGCGGCCGGGTTAGTTGGATTGAGAGCAATGACAGTAATGACATCGCTCATAGGGGGGAACTGCAGAAAGCTCACCCAGGTGCTACATTCTGCACCCTATGTCATATCCTCTGTGACTTCAACAAATTATCAACACAGAATTTAATCCAATAATAAAGCTGGCTGTGCACACAATTCTTTGTTAACACACATGCCCTTGAGTTTGGGCAAATCAAGGTTAGGAAAGATCCCCATCATCACACTGAAACCAAATGTTTATTTTTTTTTTTGGTGCTGTCAGCTTTTTAAAACCAGAGGGCACAAACAGTATTGACAAAATGTTTCTGGAGTGCCAACAAAATGTAAAAGTGATGTGGCTAGGTTATGACCAAAGACATGTCCACTGTTATATAATAGTTCATTTGTATTCCACTTTAGATGGAAATACAGCCCAAAAACTTTGCTCATATTTCAGACTGTACTTTTTTGGAGACAGACACAAAGCAGACAGACACAAAGCCAAACACACCAAAGATGGATTTGGAGAGACAGTGATTGCCACAAACAGACAGAGAGACAAGCAAAGAAAGAAAGGGTGAGACACAGACACACAGCAGGCAGATGGAGGAGCCTGAGAGCCCCCGGGCATCCCTGTGATGAAGACAGTGGGGAAGGCAACTGAGGGAATCCATGTTATGTTCGGAGTCTGATGAAGAGGAGGAAGGGGTTGGTGGTTGGTTATGAGGGTGGGGTAGCCAGACAAAAAAAGGGAACGGGAGAGAAAGAGAGAGAGAGAGAGAGAAAAAAATCAGCCACTGAGCCAAAAAGAGGGAAAGGAAAGCAAATGAAAAGTGACACTTTAATTCAGAGAGCTTCTTCTGCCTGAGTTATTATGAGATGTTTGTAAGCTGGTTTGTTCATGCATCTCTCCTGCCTGGCCCCATGCCTGGCTCCCCTCTCACTGAGGGGACCTGTGGCGCTAACCTGTCTTTATCTGAGCCGCACAGCAGGGGACAGCAGTCTGCCACCAACCTCTGCTTTGATCCTCCCACTTCACCATGGCTGCTTCGCTCCCCCGCCCTCCCTCCTCCCCTCATTCCTTCCTCCACCATCGCTCATATGCAAAATGTCTCTCTGTGTCCTGTTGCTGCTTTGATATGGCCAGAGTCGTCTATACTCCCTCCACTCTTAATTAATTGCGATAGCTCTAATCTGGAAGAAGAAGGTTAGCTCGGGCTTCACAGAAACTCTTCTGGACACAGCGGTGCACTACTGCTACATGTGAGGATAACCACTGAGAGGAGAGAGAAGAAAGAACCGGACAAAATACATTAAATGAGAGCTGTAAAATATACTGTTAAGTATGTGCAAATGTCCCCTCACAGGACTTGCCATGTCATGAAAGGTTAATTACCTCAAACACAACTTTTTTTGCTGCTTGAAAGAAAGAAGTATCATGGATGGTTTGAATTTCCTAAAACCTAATCTAAACAAAGGGTTTGCAGCTAGTCAGTAAAATGCAGGCTCTGCATGATTGGCAAATCACCAATATGCCTTTATACCCGTGCAATGTTTTCCCATCTCCTGTGAAATCAATTTTCAAATCCGCTGTCCAAATTAAGATCGAAGCGAAAGAAACAGTAACTGTGTGCCGGAAAATCATAGCATAATCGGCTGAAATTTAGCAAGGAACAGGAGAAAAACACAGAAATTAAATCAGGTTGACAAAGAACTGCAACATCAATAGTGTGGAAATGGATAAAACCTGACAGGTATTTGTCTTCCTGTGGGGAAAATAATTTGGAGGAAAAAGAATTGCCCGTCTTTTTTTCTCCATATCATGCAGCCCTACGTTTAAATAAATGTAGGAGTGGTTTAAGAACTTAAAGTAACTAAAGGTCTGTGCATGACAGTTGCACACAGATATAAAGAAATATCAAGGGAGAGACAGTGAGTAATAATGGCCTAAGGAAACAAACAAGGAGAAATAAAAATTGGACTGAGACAGACTGAGTGAAATGATTTGACATTCCAGCAAAGCTTGGTGTTTGACGATGGGAGCCTGGCCAGGGTTTGTAATTTCAAATGTAGTAGAGGCAAGGCCATGGGGGCTGTTATGGTCTTGGGCAGCAGCTAGGGAGCAGACAGATAAAGAAGACAGACAGATAAAGGAGGCAGACAAATAGAAGATGGGAATTATAGGCACACACAGATATATGGGCGAAAACGTACCTGAAGTACCAGACAGGTACAACCTGGCAACCCAAACAGACAAGGATGGAGGAGGAGGTAGGGTGGGAGGGGGCCTGAATGTAGCAAATTCTATCAGGCAGAGAGATGCACACATATATACAAATAGGAGTACAGACAGACAGACAAGAACATGGGTAGGTGCACTGTATGAATACACAAAGGGGGTGTGATGAGAAATGTATCAGCAGAAAGGAAAAAAGGACCCAGAGCAAAGTCAAAGTGAGAATGCGAGAGAGAGGGGAAGCGAGAGAGATGGATACAGACACAGAGATGGTGGTGGGGGTGGTAAGTTGGAGTGCCGACAGGTCTCCAGAGGTTGTAATATATAGCATCGTTTCAATCTCTCAACAGCAACTACAGCCCTCCTTTTTCATATCCTTCCACAGTCGGAGGACAGAGAGATACTTCTGTCCTTCGGAAGCAAAATCGGCATTCAAGATGATATAATGTGCTCATTTTTTGACATTATATCCCCAAATGTGGATGGTTATTTGTGGCGGAATGTGCAGCGTGTCCCCATTCTCTCTTGAAATCTCAAGGTTACGAATGGTAAAGGACGGATATAAAATGCCAACGTCAAACGAGTTTCTATGTTTGTCTTGTTACTTTTTCCTCACTCGCAGAGCAGTTCAAGACCAATGGTTGACTTATCTCCTTTATGCGCCATTAATCCTGCGACCATGCATGCCTCTGTTGAATAATTGATCTCTTTGCAACTGTAACTAAATCCGTCAAAACAATGACAACCCCACCTCCTCTTCCATCTTGACTTCCTCTTTAACTCTCCTCGCCATAAGCTTCCCATACTTTCGTAAGTTATTCTAAAATATATGTGTAGTACACTATCTTCATAGCTTTCTGGCCAGTATAATTGCTGAAGAAAAAAGGGTTAGGGTTACAAGTGATGTTTTATTAACACTGTGACACCGCTGTTTAACCACCAGAGGGAGGTCCACCCTGACAGTGTATTTAGGGATGTAGAGAGGACGCCCAGCCACTTCCCCAAAATCCACAAAATAAAATATAAAGATGTCGTTGACAGGGTAATCTGACAATGCCAACACATCCACTCCAGAGACCTGGCAGCCGAGTGAGAGGGGGCGGGGGGCTGAGAGCAGCGGTGACCTCCTAAAGGTGATCAGCTCTCAGCGCTCCGTCTAGACCTCAACAAACAGCTGCTCGGTCGGAGCAGAAGGGGAACAATGACCCTTAATTTATGTCCACACACCCCTCCCTTCTACCCCCATTCAGCCTGTCTGTTTGACTTGTTTTTGCATTCTGCATTTAAAGTAATAAGTACAGTATCTCCTTGAATTCCACAGTGCTATAAATCAGGGGAAAACAGACCTGTCATCTAAGTAAACAATGCATGAGACCAGGTATCATTAAAAACAAAGGAGTCCTGGAGGAGCCATGCATACGGATGAGGACTGGGCCAGTCTCCTTGGCTCGCCCTAAGCCTCTGGCCTACACTGGAGCCCACATACACAGACCTGCGCAAACAGAATTTATTCGAGGAAACTGGATCCTGAAGACACTGAGAGATGTTGATCTCCTCCGACCTCAATGCGTGGATAATGGCTTCACAAATAACAGTTTGATTATGATATTTTCGCGGGATAATGAGTTCTTGTGACAAATAGCGTACAATCACGGAGTCATTCAATCATAACATGTTGGTCAAAGTGACATTACTGAGATTTAGGTCAGCGCTTGGAAAATGAGCTCCGTGTTCGATTGCAGAGGCGACATTGTTCAATGTCACGACAGTGCCATGAAAATTTCGCATCATCTGTTATGTAGTGCCATCAATGTTTATGACAGCCAATCCATCGTCAAGTAAGCTGTATGTCAACCTTTATGTCAGCTTTATGACACATGGATCGCATGAAATGTCACGGAATGTCATCTCTATGCTCCTAGGCGCAATAGCACACGTGATGGATACAACACTGGGAGAGAAAATCACAGTCTTTAACACATGTTTGCAGAGCAGAGTTCAAATACCCTTCATGTTAATCAGGCGCCAGTGTTCCCATGCCCCTGTGTAAGGTGGCAGGCGGATGGCTCCCGGCACAGATTTGCATGCAAAGCGGCATACCCTCCTCCTTCCGTGGCAGGTACCCCTCAGGTTTAACTGAGTGGAGGTTTCTGGTGGCTCTCTTCCCTCTATCTGCCCTAAATGAGATTCGGCTGGAGTCACCCTCATCTCTGTGTGCACACCTCCCCATGGTTTTTCAAAGGGAGCACAGACACGAAATATAGAGGACAGCAGAACAGAGACCAGAAAAGATACAGAGAGAGAGAGAGACTCTGGCCTTCATTCAGGAGACTTGGACTAACATTTACCCAGCTGCTGATTTCATGACCCATAATAAATACTGCAGCCAGAGTTTTAGTTGTTTCCTCCTCTAGCTGATGACGACGGTAATGAAGCCTAAAGTTGCCTCTGAGATGCCACACTTTGAGAGCGATTGCTACAACCCATTAGCTAAAACAAGGTGTATCCCTAAGTGATACTTGATGAGAATGAAGACGGCCATACATCTGTGTATACAGTACTTACAAACAGGCCTCCAGCACTGGTTGTGCTGTACAGTAATAGGCTTCGGTGAGGCCCATAAAGTGCTGCGACTGCATTTCTAGAGTGGGTAGAATTGCAGTGCTACAGAGTTCGTAAAGGCGAATGTGGAAGGAGATGGGGAAAAAAAGTGTGCAAACTAGAGTCTATGTCTCAAGTCTTATTTAAGTATCATGCAGGTTGTTATCTGTCAGTGAGAGCTGAGATTGGTCAACATACACAAACACCAACACACAGTAGGCCTGCAGACAAAATTAAAGTTCCTTTTCCATCTGTTGAACATAGTTAGGCTGTGTTGTCTGTCTCTGTCTTGTGATAAATTCATTCTGCCTGCCTGACATGAACCAGTTGAGTTGTTGGTGTCAGCCTCTGTCTGCAGCTGCCATCCTTCAGATACACTCGGTGACAGAGGGGTCCTGCACATCCTCTGTGGGCTACATAAGGACTGACATGTTGCAATGGCTCCTCCCACCGCCAACCCCCTCATTCCTCAAAAATCCCCAATGCTCCTGCCCTGTCTCATTATGTTGGCGAGATGTTTGGGGGTCTGTCTCTGCTATCCTGTCGCACAGTCAGTCCCCATAATGCCTCTCAGTTGGAGCCAGCTATACAGTTTGTTACTGTGTGTGTGCCACTCAGTGTGTGGATGATCCCCTCATCCACAGAATTCCTTTCCTTGTGTGCTTGATTCTTTTCACAAAAACAAGGAAGGGAAGAGGGTGGCCACGGTAATGCTCGCCTCAAATGTCACTCAATTTAAAACTGACCGGGGTGAATAAAATACCCAGATTTGTCTGTGTGTTTTCAATTTGTGCCCACTGCTTAGAGTAAAATTTAATTTAGCGTTGAGATTTACCCAAGCAGATGACAGTGGGGCGTTGGGGAGCGCTAGTGAGAGTTGCCATTCAGCCTGCAGATTAATAAAAGCCTGTGTCAAGATTTGTAGGATGACAAACAGCGAGAACCACACGGCACAAAACAAAAGCTAAACAATCAACTTCTCGAAAAGGCTTAAATGACATTTAATATATTTACTGGCAAACAGAAACATAAATTGACACCGGGAGGCTGAGAGGAGTGAATACAATATCTCTGATTGGTATTACTGGCATAAGCAATGACAGCATGCAATAGATTGGTGTGCTATATTGAATTTCATGTTCTTTGAAATGGAGTCTGAAACGTGAGATTTGTCTCTCGCGTCTGAATAGCTCTCACCACACCCCCCCTGATTCCCTCTCATTTGGAGACTGGCACATTCAGTTAACTAATGTGCAGTATACGGCAACGCTACACTATTACCCCATTCTCTCAACTGCCTGTCGAGAGGATAGAACATCAGATGTGATTTGGAGATGCTTTCTTCTTGGTTCCGTTTCAGATCGGGAAACATACCTGCTGGGAAGATTTTCTCTCTATAAATTTCCCCTATCTGCCGCTGAAATGCTGTTCATCTCATTACGGTTGATTGGGATCCTCATTACATTATAGAGAGTGCACGTGTGTGCATGTGAACGCATGTGTGTGCATGTGTGTTTTCATGCATGTAAATAAAGACAAGAGATAATGAGCATAGAGAATGGGAGCAATAGAGAGATATGTAGAGAGGGAGAGCAGGGGAGAGAATGAGGGAGGGAGGAGTGTGTTAATGAGTGTGAGATGTGCTGAGGTCGCTGTGTTTGTTCTGTAATAGTGTGTTGCCGCAGAGCACTGCCACCTCAGGTGGGTGATTAGCAGTAATTATATAATTACACAAAATGTGATAATAAACAGCACAGAGGGAATCAGCTCCATCATCTACTTTGCTGCACCCCATATATACACATATACTCATTTTCTCATATACAAACAAGTAAATATGAAAACATAGTTCTGTCTCTTAAACAAACAGACACACACCATGTATTCACGTACAGTTCTGCATCAACACACAGAGACATGGACAAACCCGTTCCCAGATAATTCCAACCTGATACAAAAAGTAATGGAACACTCACACTTGTCCTCCACTCGCACCTGTGAGTAAAAACCGATTTGCTCCCTGACACACAGTAACGGCCAATAAAACAAGTGCTGACTCGCTCCCAAAGGCAGCCGAGGGGAGCGGGGGGACAAATGAACACAAACTGGGAGTAAAAAGCCGCTCCCAGGAGGATTTTGCCTTTTCTGTAGTCCTCATGCTCCTTCCTGCTTGAGTGAGAAACACTATTTGAAAGAGGCCACAATTGTCCATCCTATCTCTGGGCCCGCTGCAAAAAAAAAAAAAAAAAAAAACAAGTGTAAAAAAAAAAAGAAGTAAAAAGAAGTGGGAAGATTGCCTGATGCATCCCTCAGCGCTGTTGAAAGGCAACTGAAGTCGCCTTTTCATCCTTAGGTCCACTAAGAGTGAAAGCAAAATGTGTATTATGTGTGCAATTGTTGCAAGTGTTCATTCGTGTATGTCAAGGTGACCTTCAGCAAGAATACGTGTCTTTCAATGCGGCTAATGGCCAATAAGAAACAGACAGAGACTAAGAAGAAGGATAATGGCCATGAACATGAAAGAGCCATCAAGACAAGTTTGTGATGGGATAAAACACGAGGGAGCAAGTTGAGACCAACTCCCAAAAATTGGTTGGAGAAAGGAAAGGGCAATGTTAGGATCCGGAGGAAAAATTGAGGATATGGAGAGAGGGAACAGCATGGGGTGGAAGCAGGGGATAATTACTGCTAATAAAGCCTAATGGAATTCAGGCCTCACGTCAGGTGCAAGATGATCTGATTACTTCTGGGCGGCTGGGGGAAATTGGGAACTGATCCGTTAATCCCGCCATCCCCTTTTGTCTCTCATTCTGTGTCAGAAAGTGTGTATCTGTATGTGTGTGTTCACAATATTGGAGAAGTATGCCAAGTTAGTTTAACTCTTGTAAAACTGATGCACACAGCCAGTTTAAATATTTAAAATCAGAGTTTCATTGTATATATTTAACTGTATTACTGCATAACTCTACAGCGTAACTGCAAATCACATTAGATTTCATGTTAGAGTGTGTGCTTTCATTACTACGAGTGTGTGTTTGTGTGTGTGTGCTGCTCACTTATGAAGAGTGTGAGTCACAGGGTGTGTTCTTTGACAGTCCCTTGCTGTGACCTGTGGCATCCCTGATTCAGAGCACATCCCATTATCCTCCCCGCTGTACTTTGTGTATGTAAGTGCATGTGCATCTGTGTGTGTGTTCATGCGCATGCTGTTTGAACTTTTCAACCGCCTCTCCCTCCCGAAGGTTTCCCGCTGATGACTGCTGACCTTGGCTGAATATCACAGTCTGGCGACACAGAGGTCAATGGAAAATGCTGCTTTTCCACAATACAGTGTGTATGGTGTGTGTCCATTAGTGTCAGGGTGAGGGAGAGAATGATAAAAAACAGAGAACAAAAAGAGCATCTTAGGATGGGTGATGCTGCATGTAGCGTGATACTACTGTGTTTATTATTGTATGTATACATTACTGTTTTATAATTCAATTCAATTCAAAGGGGCTTTATTGGCATGCAAGTTAAATATAATACTGTTATTGTGCCGTATGTTTAAATGAACAGCCTAACAATGAATTAATTATTTATAATAACAAAACTACGTATAAAAAACACAAATTAACAACAAAATATTATTGAATGTTTATGCACATGAATTGATTAGTTGCCGTGGTTAAAAATACACCCCCCATAAGCCAAATATCCCAACTGTGCATTTTGCCACATTGTCAGCCATAATAGAGCTCATAGAAAGAAAGCCCTTCAGCTCCAGCGATAGGAAAGCCTCTGAGAGCAGCACTCTTAACTTCTTCTAAGATATATTTTTGGACTTTTTTGTCTTTAATTGATGGATGAGCCAAAGTGAGAACGCGGGAAAGAGAGGGGACAGCAAAAGGCCGTGAGGCAGATTCAAATCCTGGCCACTGCAGCAGAGACTCTGTACATGGGCGGCCCGCTCAACCAGCCGATCCTAACAGGGTATCCCAGTTTCTTAATTGACAGGGTGATTCACACCAGAGTACATTTAAACACCGCTGACAATGTGTGTCCCACAATTTCAATCTGTCAGTGCTTTACTTGCACATATAAATAGTATGTTAAACAGTAAAAAAGGATCATTGGTGGTTAAGTCATAAGCATATTATCAGCTGTGATGTCTTTTTCATCTTGTGAGTCTGTGTGTGTCATCTTCACTTACTGAAACAGGAACTACTACAGGTATGGTTTGAATACTTTGGTGTTGATGTGTGTACAGACATAGTGTCACAGTATAGCGTCACAACTGTACAATATGCATGAAATCATGAGAAAAGGGTGTATATTGAATCAAAATAAAGGCTGAGTTCAAAGATGGTTGCGTTCTGAGCAATAGGGGTATAAAGTAGGGAAGATCCCAGTGAGGCTTTTAGGTCTTTATATATATGCAGGATTGAGGATATGTGGGCCATGTGTATGGACAGGATCCTGTGTTGGCAACTCTGAAATGTGATGAGCAGGGATATACGAGTGCTTTGAGAGAGCGCATACATACTGTACATACATACATACATATGCTCATCTAGATCAGTTTGTGCGTACGCATGTGAATTTGAGGGCGAGCATCTTGTTATGTGAGTGCATACACTCGAAACAATCTCCTCCTCATCTACAGGAGACCATCTCCGCCTCGCCTGCTGTGATGTTTCCTGCTCTCATCTGGCTTCAGCCCTACTGCTGCGGAGAAACAGTTTCAGCATAGTGAGCTAGGAAAGGAGCAGGCGTCATTAGCCGGGGTGGAGATGCCTTCCTCAGCCTTCCTCTATCTCTCCATAGCACCTGCTCTGTCTCCAGATGAGATCAGGGAGGTGGGGCAGTGGAGGGCAAAGGAAGGGTGCAGCACAGGAATGCTCCAAGCGGGAAGAGAGGCAGATGAGGGTGTAGAAGAGAGATGGGAAGGAGGAGGCCTGTGCACGGAAGATATCAGCCCCTGCCTTAAACCAGGCCCGAGGTATTTGTTATCATGGTTTGATTTCTTGCTATGCTGCTCCACATCTTCAGCTCATTGTAATGGCTGTTGGGTGTGAACATGGACGTGGCAGCGGCAAGTCAAAGGGATTAGCCATTTACAGAAGGAAGGATGTTTATTTTCAAGTGCAGGGCCTTTAGCATATTTATCAAAAAACGAATATCCAAGGCAACAGGGAAATAATGTCAATCTAATCCCTCAGGGAAAAATCCACTTCCTACCTTTAAAGAAGATACTCTCAGTGTGAAGTTGAAAGAAACGTCCACATGATGCATGTAGAGTCAAGGCCATCCCAATGCGAAAAGCCAGGATCAGTGAATCACAACATTTTAAAAAGCTTACATACAGCGAGGTCTTTTCCTTAGCCAGATATGATCAGTTGAATCATGATGTTTAACATAATAGCATAATGACCTTGAGTGTAGAAGCGCAAAACACACTTCATCCTGGAGAGCCTACATGAAACTGGTCTCTCTTTATTTTATTCTGAGCATAACATCATGCTGGCTATTTGAATAACCCAAATTATAAGCTAGGAAATGATATAATATATTGGGAAGTGGGCAGCACAGTAATGATAAATCTGGTTTGAATTATAACAAGGTCACTAACATTTCAGGGAGGTGTGGTATATTTTTCACAGCAGTATATCTTAGCAGTAACACCTTTAGTCCTTATACTGGGTCTGTTTACTCATGCCATGATAGACCTTTACAGGTTGACCGAGTGTTTAAAAAGCTTTTTACTGCAGGCCAATCCGAGGGCTGGTTGTGTTTTTACAGAGTATCATCTCCTCTTGTTGTGCGAGGGTGGGATAACATATTGGATGTTTATTAGACCTGCAGTCAAAGCCCAGGCCAGAGAGCTGCTATAAAACTACCCTCTATAGCTGGTCAGGAGAGGCAGTCAACTGGGCTGCAAGCCTGCTCAGGCCAGATGCCACTGGGCTGCCGGAGCACTTCCGTCCCACATATCCCAGTCACCACCAGGTCACCCTGAAAGGTGCCACACACACAGAGGGGATGAAAGCTTTGTTTACTGTAATTTGTGACCTTTTCCAGTAGACAATGGTAGCTCAATGAATGAGCTATAGGACATATTGTCTAAACACCAGTGTATGCGTGCAATACATTAAGAATAATGGCTACTTTCCAGATCCAAAGCAGCACTGAACAACAACAGTACTCGCTCCTGGCAGAGCAGCATAGGGCTAAATTCTGGGATCCTCTACCCACTTTTATTTTGGGCTTCTTGAATTTTTAAACGGGTACTAAAGCGTTGCTAGAGGCACTTCAGAGACCCCTGCAGCAACACAAGTCTGGCAGAAACACACACAAAAGCAATCACGCACACAGGTCACGTCAAGACCTGGGCAGTGAGGTGAAATGCTAGGTGCTTAGGTCCTGATGGACGCAGTCAGTCCTTTTTTCTCATCGATCTCTTCCTCAGACCATTTAGCACCTCTGTTCCTCTAGGGGCCGGGGCCACAGCTGTGTCTGTGTGGTCCTATAGTGCCAGCCCTTCACCCTGGCACCCATGGCAGGAGGATCACGACAGGAAAGAAACATAAGTCTGTGTTTGTGCAGTGTCTGAAGCACTTTAAATGAAACGCAGCAGTGTTATGGAGCCGAGGGGAACCAGCCCCATCTTTATTGCTCTTTAATCAGAGCAGTGCAGGCTGGGTAAAGATCAATGATCTTTGAGTGTTAGCATTGACTTGGGCCTACAGCTCCCAATCAAGGGCCCCTCTCCCCACTAATGTTACATTTAATGAGCCAATTAGTCCACAATGGCGTGGCCGGCATCTTAAACTGTTGTTTACTCTGCATTCATTATTAATATCTCATAGTTAGGTATGAATAAAATTAAAAGGAGCGGCGAGACCATTAGCTCCCCACGGTGGGATGCTTATTAAGATAGGATGCTTTGTTATCCGAGCAAGAGGTGGGGTGGTAATTGTTCGTGGTGGGCAGGATATGCTGGTTCAGTAGCAAGAGAGGTTTGATTTATACAACCTTGGAGATGTTGATGCATGCGCGTACGAGAGATGAAGTGGTGTGGTTTGCTCTGATGCCTGTGAGAAAAGAACAACAGCCTGCATTCAGTGGCGTCAGATGCTGCTGCAGCTCCTCGTGTAAACACTCTTTCTGTTCCTGCCCTCCACTCATTACCCTCTCTCCCTCCCGCTTTAACAGACACCTCTGGGAAGGAGTATAAAAACGTGTTTTAACTCTCCTCTGTCATTCTGTCTTTACTGTTTTTGTTTGTTTGTGTTGCTGCATTTATGGCAGAATAGACAAGACATTTTCTCCCCCAACTTTCAGATGTTATCGTAATTTAGTGGTATATTGGTGTTACTTTGACTCCCTTGCAAAACTTTAAAAACATGTTTACTGGTGAGTTGATTGGTTGAAATCTAACAGTTGGCAGATTTAAAAACATAAGGGTCTGTATCAACAGGAGCCAGGATGCTCCTTTTGAGGCAGCACCCCCTTGTGCTAAATTTCGAATGAACGTTCATGCATAAAGCTTTTCTCAGGAGCGCTGTGCACGGTAGAAGGCCTGTGGGGCTCACAGCTTGTTGGCATACCACTGTGCAAGAAATAAATTAAAAAGCTGCTATCATTTTGATCTGTAAGTATTCTGTAAGGAGAAGAGCAAAACCATTTCCTTCCATATTTTAGTTTAACCAAAACAAAAATCTTCAATTTCCCCACCTCAAAACTAATTTAGTGCTGTTGCTTCTTGGTCTTGCTAATTATACTTTTTGATTTCATGCACAAGGCGAGATTAAAAGCCACTGAGTGGTCAAGATAGGTCTTTTTTAGAAACCTGTTCTAACGTAGGGAACAACCATTTATCATTCAGGAAAATTGGAGGTGAGTCAAAATCAAACACCACCAAATATCATCGTTAGCATTGTTGTTCTGCAACCTTGTTCTGGCAGGGCGGGATGTGGATACACAGGGACAGGGACAGAAGCCCGCTGGGGGGGGTTTTGCCTGTTTGGCTGTTCTTCATGACGAAGATAGAGTGAGAGTGTGTATATGGAGGCTGGAGCAGAAAAAAATAAATCAAAAAATCAATAAAACATTAAAATCGCTTCAGTCAACAGAGCAAAACCCAGCTGCATCCAGTAGCTCTTTCGCCCAGAAAGATTCTCAGCTGCTCCTGTTGATGGGACCGTCTCCAAATATTCAGCGGGCGAATCACCTCAGAGGAAAGGCTGTGTATTTCATTTGGTGGATAAGAGGATATATTCAATTTGAACAGAATAAAATGTATTACAGACACTTTTTTGGTTATGATATAGAGGTTACAGGCCTGAGGCATAGTAATAAAGACCAATCATTGAAATTCGTTTTAAGAATTCATGAAATTAAATGATCAGTGAACCCATTTTGAATGCCTCTTATTGTCCCCAAGGCAAGTGGTTTGACAGTAACTGGCTGGAGGGAATAGTCATTAAATTACACCAGAAATCTTTTAAAGGCTTTATTACAAAGACTAACAAATGGCAGCACTTGTGGTAAGGTCTTCCCAACCCATCCTCCATTCCCTCGTTCTTCTATTCATCTATGGGCTCCAGTCAGAAAGCAACAGGGTAAGCCTTTTTTTGGTTCCACCGCTCCTCGCCACTGAAGCGATGCATAATAACTCATAGCCAACATCGTGCTGGAACGCGGCAGCAATTGCTTTCAAGCTTCCACTTAAAATAGTCCTGGTGACAAGCCTGCTGCTTTAAATAAGCGCCTCAGCCTGTCTGGAGAGGCTCCTTAATCCCAGTGGTGAAAGACACTCCAACAGGAAGACACTGGGGTGAAAAAAACACTCCTGTACCGGAGAGACTGGAACAATTTACAGCAGGTAACTGTGGGAAGCAGGATTCACCGGCAGGGCGAGATAGAGCGTGTGCCTGTGTGTGTGTGGGGGGGTGCACTATCAAATGAGATAGCTTACCTACAAA
Organism: Eleginops maclovinus; assembly: GCF_036324505.1. NCBI lineage: Eukaryota > Metazoa > Chordata > Actinopteri > Perciformes > Eleginopidae > Eleginops > Eleginops maclovinus. The sequence goes on along the minus strand of NC_086349.1, from coordinate 21,728,291 downwards.
TACCCCAGTGCACCCTCACCCCCTAAATGCATCCTTAAGAGGCCCTCAGCCCAAAGGCTCAAAACAGAAAAATACTGGAAATACCAGCACAGAGATATAAAAATATACCAGTCCAGGATGCAGGCTGAAATACCAGAGTTTGTTTTAATCACTGCTCAGTCTGTTTCTGGGCTGGACTTTCTCTCTGTGTCTCTGCCAGGAGGGGGTGTTAGCCGGTTCAGGTGGCCCAGCTAGGTGACGTAATGTTTGGCCAGAACGGGACACTATGACGTCACCCAGCACCTCACTTTCACTCCCCACACACACACACACACACACACACACACACACACACACACACACACACACACACACACACACACACACACACACACACACACACACACACACACACACACACACACACACACACACACACACACACACACACACACACACACACACACACACACACACACACACCACTGAGAACAGTGTGTCCGGTACACAGAGGGAACGTTTGGCTTGTCCTCCCTCACTCTCAATTTTTTTTCACTCTCCTTGCCTCCCTGTCCCACCCTCTCATTCTTTTTCCCTTCCAGCCTTCATCTCCATTCTCCCCCACTTTTCTCCCTCTCTCTCTGCCACCCTATCACTTCCACTCTCCTTTCTTACCCTCCTTACGCTCCCACCCTCACTCCCTCTATACCTGAGGCTCTTGTTCTTTTATAGCAAATTGAACCTTTCACTCTGAAAGAAATAATTACTCTCTGGAGAGAAAGGGGACTGCCGTGGAATGCTGATATGACACACAATGTCACCTTGCCACTCAGGAGCTGCCTGCACACCCAGTTCAGAAAGAGAGAGGGGGGAGGGTGAGAGAGAGGGAGAGAGCGGGTCAGGGAGCGGGAAGGGGTGAGGTGGTTTATGGAATAAAAGTATAAGAAAAGTAACAGAAAGAGAAAAAAGTGTGGGTGTGAGAAAGAAAGCAAAACGGTCCCTGCATTGGTAAAAGAAAAACAGGAAATGGAAGGAGGGAAATCAGAAAGGGGGCAGAGGAGGAATAACAGACATTGGAAATGAGAGGAGGAGTGACAGAAAAATATAATAGGGATGAAAATGAGAGGAAGGAGAGTGACTGACAGTGGTATGGACCCGTAATGGGAAAGTGAACGAAGAGGCCAGGAGAGGATCCGTGACAAGAGAGGGATAAGGAAAATGCAGCGCGAGAGTGGCAAAGAGAGCACCGTGGTGTTCGGGGGTCAGAGAGAAAGAGCAGGACTCAGAGATAAGGAGGGGAGAGGCAGGGTGTGACGGAGAACCCTTACTCGGGTCAAAACAGGGTTGGATCCATCTTCATCCACTGGCATTTGTGAGCTGGAGGGGAGCAGGAGCAGCGAGAGCCCTGAGCCGGATCACTGCCATTTCCACTTATTACCCATCATGCCTTTCAGCAGTGTGGCCATGCGGTCATGCTCTGGCCCTTGGGAAGCTAAACGGCCTTTTGAGGGCTGAAGGGCAGAGGGGACAGAGTGGGAGGACAGGAGGAAAGGATACTGGGATGCATATGGGTTTTGGACACTGTAATACTGTCAGAGGCTCTCAGAGAAAGCCCAGAGCGGGACGCAGAGGTACTGTGGGTCCAAACTGGATCAAGACTTCTGCCAGGCATTTCTGCCAGGGTTTGCTCAGTCTGTGAAAACTAGCACAGAAAATGTAGAGTGGAACAACAATGTTTCCCCAATGAAAATACAATACACTGACTAGGTAAACTGTTCCATTTGTAAACAACAACAGACAGATGGAGGCACATTTAATGAAAACCATTCTATGAACGTCAGACAAATGGATAGTCTTTGGTAGCAACAACTTAACAGAGACAGCACCATTATGTTTTGAGCGATAAAAATAGCATATGTAGTCATAGTGAAAAAGCACATCTAATATTGTGACCAAACTCACATCAGAAAGTGTTTAGACTCTGCTTTTGTTACCTATCAAATATCTGGCTCTTCAGCTGCTAAATGCTCTGTTCACCAGCTGGTTGCTAACTGTGTCTGTCTGGTGTTTGGTGCTGAGCAGGTACGTCTACACTGGTTTTGTTTTTTAAAGCTTTGTTGCTGAAAACAGCTGCCTGCTACTGCCGAAAACTACAAAAGCAGTAAGGGGGGGAAAAAACAGTATTTGCAGACAGACTGCTAAACAGTGAGCTGAACCTTAATATAACGCTAAGGAGAGGGCAGCTGCGGATTCAGATGGTAACTTACTATTGTTGGTTTGGCTTTTCATGTAACTTCATATGAATGATTTACCTCTCTGAATCTCACTTTATTATTAAATGAGCTGTCTGTTTCACTGTTGGAATTTCATCATAAAATCTGACACAACTTAAACTGAAACTAACCAAGAACATGATTTTCTTCTTAGCGTGTGATTTTTTTTGACGTAAAAGAAATGTTAGCCGAGTATTTCAATTATTTGTTTGTTTTGTTGTTAATTTGTCAAGTCCTATGTATGTCTACGTTTAAGGCTTGAGAGATTCAAACCAAACTTTAATACAGAGAAATAGAAAGTTGAATCAATTACATTTTGCATTTACTTTTTAGTGAATAAGAACTTCATTGATAAAAACTTCAAGTTAAAAACAAGACAAACAATTGCTAAAATGTTTTCTAAAAGATATATTATTTTATAAAGACATAAACTGAATTTAAAATCAGGTGCAAAACAAACAAAGACTGGTTCCTCTTATTTTTTAATCTATCAAATATCTACATCCTTCATCAGACACTGAGACTGCTATAATGAAACATACTACTATGTATAAGGGGAAGAAAGTTGTTCATAAAACATCAATAATAAACAAATAATAAAAGTATTTTATACTGCTGCTGAAGTTCCTACTGTAATACCTGCAGTGAACCAATGTTTCGAGCCAAACTACATTTATTACTTGGTATCTTTACCTGAACAAATAGCCAATAAAGATTTATACAACGCAGCACTTTTCTAAGAAACGAAAAAGGAAAAAAACATGTGTATACGTATTCCTAGACACCCCTCTGATAACAGCCAACCTCCACCACCTCTTCCACCGTGGCTTGTGAAATGAGTGCTATTTTTAATATCTGCTCTGCTGCCTTCTGAATAATGGGCAAATATTACTCAAGGTCACAACTCATTTGTCAGGCTGTGGGTTGAAGGAATGGCCCGATGCACTAAGGGTAACGTTCAACTTTTATGCTGCTGATAAAAACCACAGCGGCTTTACGAGTACAAGCACTTAAAAATGGAAGAATAACAGACATTGGTAAGACAGAGGTGTGTGGAATACAGTGGTGGACAGAAGAAGTTCATTTGCAGAGAAGGAAAGAAGGAAGAGAGACAGGGATTACAGTACGCTGGGACCAAATTGGAGAAAATCCATCAGCTTATTGCCTCGTGATGTTAATAACAGAATGCCAAAGGTGGCAGGAAGGAATGGCTTTAGGGATAAATCAAGTTGCCTCTGCCTCTATGACAGCTTTAGTCACAGTGACGTCCACAAAGGGGGCTGTGGTGATCAAACAGGAGCTGTGATGTCTTCATCCAAATGTCACACGCACGTTACTACAAACACCGCGCCTCTCTCTGGGCAAGTATTATTTGATCCTGGGTGACAGGCTCATGACGGGCCATAACATGCTAACTAGCCTTACATCTTAGACGGTGAATGACAAGACGCAGTTGGCCAAGTCTATCTATAATACATAGAATATTAAAACAGCTACAGCGGACACCACTACCATGTCATGCCTTACAGCTATATTATTAATCATGGGGGTTTGCAGTTTACTGTCACACAACTGTAAACTATTACTGTGCTCCGCCACTGTGTGCTTGCAGCCCCACAACCCCTGGTCTTAGGTTATTAAATCCTACAGCCCCCAGCATGCAACTACAGCTAAGATGCTTCCAACCCTGGCCAAAGACTTTTATCTTCCTCCCCAGCACAGGCATGGCACCTCCGTGATGCTTTCAATTTTCTGCTCTGTGCTTCTGTGTTTTATGGGCCCGTGCAAAGGTTGCAGACTGACTGGATGGGCTGACCTGGACTCCCCGGCTGTTGGTGAGTGCGCCCTGGTTGGGGTGACATCAAGGCCAGTGGCCAACCAGGAACTGGGTTGTGTTGCATCATCAGCCAACCACATATCACCCAGACATCCCATCCACACACACTGGAAGACATCATGTTCTACGCATGCTGGCAAAACATGGAAAGACTAATCATAACACGCAGCGCCAGGCTGGGGTGACTGTTGCTTTAGTCCAGAATATTATGGCTCTCTATAAGGCCCACTCTTTGCGCTGAACAAAAAAGCAGATTTTTATTGGCACGGTCAAAGAGTCTGAGTCAGCCTTTGTTTTGCGTCCAGTTCCTGTGAAAATTGGTTACGCAAGACTGAGAGGGAAATGAAATTTCACTCGAAACCAGGCATCAAAACTGCGCGTACGGACAAATGTATAGAATAAGTAAACCACAGCTGTACAGTCCGGGAGAGGACCATGGCCTGCTATTATGTTAAACAGTTAATGATGAACACCAGGTAAAGCCACATCTTTCTTTCTGAATGTCCTGTCTGCTTCTACTCACGCATTCATTAAGCTCCATCTTAGCATTAGCTCTAAATGGCTTTTGTACCAGTGACTTATCATTAGTGTCTGCGGTAGTCGTTCCGTGCGGCCACTGAAACAACCTCATTCAATAAATACCCTGTCCGACATCTCAATATTCCATGTATGTCATAGTAAAATTCCAGACAGCTGCTGCAGTTTACAGCATAACCCTGATATTATTTATCATCTCCCTGAGCACATAACGTCTCTTTGCAAAACATGTATATTGGGTTGGAATGACCAAATAAATAACAGGTGTTCCCTCCTGTGAGCATCCATCATCCAATGAGCACATATTTCCCACGACCCTCCATCTCCCCTGGCTGCAGCCTCAGTTGTTTTTGCAGCCTCTTGGCACTCAATGGATCCAAATCAAATCATTACTTGGATTGAAAAGCGTCGAACTTGGCTTTTTTTCAGGTGTAAATACAAGGGAATGGGAAGGTAATTCAATATAGAGGATTTAACGCAACTGGTATATGGTGGCCTGGTGACCCAGCCCCATATTGAAGGAGCAGCTGTCCTTTGGGACCTGTGGGTGCTTCCCTTCCTCGCTTGTGATTTGGTCCAGCTCCTCTTTATGCAGGTGTACAGTCATGGCGCCCTGAGGGGGCAGGGTTCAGGCACCAAATCCTTCCTCAAACCCTGAGCTTCTCACACAATTAAATCTGAATCCCATGTCGGGTATGAGGCTGGGATGGATATCCTGGCTACCATGAAAACGCTTGAATAGTGAGCAGAGGTTTTTCCTGTGCAGGGGAATATGGTGTGATGCATTACATCTCTCAACACAGCACCCATAGCCCACCGCTTAGCTGATCTTTGAAAGATATTGCTTATAAAAGAGATGACTCCAGGCGACGGCCAAGTTCTGTAGTTTTATTACACCTTGGGGCTACAGCGGCCTGTCTTTGGAGAGATAAGGTTGTACCCTTTTCATTTTGTATCCTCTGGCCGATATTTTAAGCTGGCTTGTTAAGGGCAGGCGAGCTGAGTGCTGGAACAGAGTTTGATGCATGGCTTTACAACAGGAGCCGGGCCCATAACGCTCAAAGGCCGATCATTACTGACCTTAATAGCCCAGTCTGCATCTGGGCTTGATTGATCGTGCCTAGCAGGTTGTGAAATGCGCCATCTGGAAGGAAGGAAGGAAGGTGAGATGGGCAAGCGGAGACGAGGGAGCAGGCAGGCAACACCAGCCGAGCACGGAGGAAGGGAGGAGAAGACTAAAGCAAGAGGGGAGAGGGGAGAAAAAACACAAACCTAGACGATCTTGTGCTGAAATTGATAGCCATAGTGGGATGCTGTAGAAACTGAACTGCACTAAGGGGCCCACCAAGTACCATAAACACTGTCCCTGACATAAACAACAACACTTAGCCAGACTAGGTGTATACAATATTCATCTGAGGAGCCGCTCCTTGGTAACTCTTGTTTACTTGAGCTCTTGGATAAAATCAGCACTGTTTAGGTGAGACAGCAGGATGGTGGAGTAAGTGTGATATGAATTGTGTGTGTGTGTATGTGTATGTGTATGTGTGTGTGTGTGTGTGTGTGTGTGTGTGTGTGTGTGTGTGTGTGCCCATGACGGATGTGCAAGAAACAGAGAGGGTGGTTAGTTCCGCCGAGTGTCCTACTACAGTGTTTTTTTACCATAAAGTTTGCATAATGTATGAACCTCAACCCCTACATTGGTGCGTGGGATTATCATAATGCACTCAATATTCTGCTGAACAGCTGAAGCCAAAACATCGTTAGGTCACCCCTTGGAAAAAAAACCCCACTATGAAATAAAAACAAATTGAAATAACACAAGATTAACATTAATATTATATCACTCAGAAGTACCTTTCATTCCAGTTTTAAATCTACAAAAAGCCTGTCATGTAGGAAGAGGCACATGATGTCTGCACTCCATTCAGAGTGCATACATAGTAACTGCATCACTCAAACTATTCATGCGCAATGAAATTCCACCGCTATAAGTATTAAAGTTGGCAGAACATCGTTGAGCAGCCCTTTCGTGTCAGTTGAAGCTCCCGAGAGCCCATCAGACTCGTGTTCTCCATTACCATACTCTCCCCTCAGTCAGTCAGTAATGGTAGCTACAGTACGGTGAACTAATGTGTATCTGGTACAGAAAAAGAACTCAGACAAACTCCTTTTTGCACTTCATTAGACCAATTATTGAGCTTGCTGAGTCATTTGACCCAGTGAAATCAAGTGAGTTATGATAAATGCAGACAGTGTTATACTGCACTGTGACTTTTGATAACAATATCTTCATATTTCTGAAATAGAGAGCGACAATGAAACAATGCCTAGCCCGAACCACACCATTTCTTGGCTGTGTAAAAAGTGTTTAACAGCACATTTATAAATGCTGTAATCAGCACCACAAAAATGTCTTTGGGGGTAACTTCTCACGAGGGAAGATGAAACATCTGGTATCAGGTAGATTAGGAAAAAGGAAGGAGGAAGAGCGAAGGAGAGAGTAAGAAATCATACAGTATGTGATGTGCCTACAGTAGCTGTGCACCTCTGCACTGTGTGTTGCCTGTATGCATTTTTGTACCTGTGTGCAAAAGAGATCAATGAACAGACTGTAGGCTAAAGGATTTTCAGAGTGCAAGTGCATTTGTGCGTGTGTGCATGCACAATGTGTGTGTGTGAAAGGGGAAAGGGATGACAGAGGGCCAGGTGGAACGGAGACTTCTGTCGCTGACTCAACACCTTTCTCATTTTATTACCAAATCATCCATGACAAACAGCTCTGGCGTTTGGCAAAGGTGAGGCAGGCAGGATAAGAGCTGGGATGAGAGCAGAGGAGGTCACCTCAATGCTGCAAACATTGCATTGGTAATGCAACATGTATATGTCACTTCAAATGTCACCTTTACATGATGCAGTCATCCATGTGTCATTTTTAGATACACCAGGGTGACAGTGATGGCCCTCACTTCCTATAGACTCCCCCCCATCACAACACAAAAGGCTGGCGACAGAGAAATCTTGTCACCTGAGTGACTACCAGAAGAAAATGCTTGTTGACAACACAATCGATAGAGCCTGTAAAATATGAAGCAATCATTCTTTGTGAACAATCAAAATCAAGTCAACCATAATAATGAAAGAATATTAAGAAGTGCGTTAGAATGGAAGTGCTAAGATCTATTTTATTGAACGATGATGAAACACTGCCACCAACTAAAAAAACTAAATTGGGGAAATGATATTGAGTCTTTTCTTTAGCATCTTCACCTGCTTGTGAATTCCCGCTCTTGGAACAACAACGAGATTGTTTCTGACACGCAATTCGGGCCGGAGTTGGATTGAGCAGATGTTGTTTGGACAGATCAATGCCGGGCAGTACGGTTAGAAGGCGGGCCTGCCATTATTTGATGTCAATGAGAAAAGCCAAAGCCTTTTGTGGCTACGTGAGAGGGAGCAGATTAGCCTGATTGACGGCTGTAAGATGCTAAGGATGGAGCTTGAAGCGCAGCAAGCCAGGCCGTTGGAGAGGAATGGAGTTCATTCATGAGTTACGAGTCTGTTTCAGTGATGTAGTAAAAGACGAATAAATCCTCCCAACAGCCTGTGAAAAAAATATACAGCCTCAGGTTTGTGATGGAGACTCATACAAGACAAGAGGCAGACGACTGAGAAACTGGCGGCTGACATACGTACAGTATGCTTAAAAATCTAACCACAAATCAACACCAGATATAGTAAACAGCGAAAAAAATACACATCAAACTGCCATGACACTTCAAACAACTTTTATATTTCACCCACAGCCAAGAAGGCGCTGAAAACAGACAACAAGTAGCCCTGAAGACTGTCACACTGCTTTGTCAAGTTTATTTTTCAAGGAGATATTCGCTACTTAAGAGGCTGAGGGAGCCCGTGTAAAGTCCTGGACAGACAAGGAACTCGCTGATATAAATACCAACACTGCTAAGAGCTCTTCTTCGCTTCACAAGGACCCAGACCTGCAAGGACAAATGACCGTCCCTCGTGCTGTCCCCGAGTCCCCATGCTAAAAGAGGCTGGGTTAAGGTTAAGAGGACCTGAGTCCACCAACCACCAGCAAGCTGCATTTACAAAGTCAAACAGCTCCTCTCACGAGAAACCTAAGCAGAGAAGTGTTTCTACGTTGATATAACCTACTTTACACACAGCTATCATGAAAGTATAGCATCAGAGAATATGACAAGAAAATGGACTGCCTTAAAAAGACGGTTTTAGAATAAAGTAGGTAAAAATCTAATTAGTTTGAGGTGTCAGTAAAGGATGTTCCCTGACTTTCTGTTTATTATCAGTCTGACTCGCGTAGGAGCTCCCAGTAGAGACCAAGTGTTAGGGATTAACATGTCATCACAGAAGGGGGAACACAGACATTTTGACAGCTACACTCGTGAGTCGAGGCTTCATCTAACACCTGCCTCACACCTCCTGTCCAAAAGCGCACCTGTTCTGACACAGTGTGAGGCCCTGAGCCTTTCCTGGAGCAGTGTTTACACCCGTCCCAGCCTCACAGCAACACGCAGTGACGGGGAAGAATGAGAGGAGTTGAGGATCGGGGGAAATTGGGGAAAGAGGAAGATGCAAAAACAAGAAATTGATGGAAATTTCCCGTGGAGAAGCTTGGGTGGAGTAATGGTAACGCCTGAGCACGCTCAGCAGCGCCGTGGTGTCGAGGTAACATTGATGCATGGTGTGACCTTACTTGTAATGCCAGCCTTAATCTACGCAAGTGGAATAAATGAAGTGGGGCCGCTGCGGACGTGTCACCCAGACTTATAAAGACAAATCCACCGCCGCTCTGAGCTGTGTACATGTATTCATAAAAGTCAGAGAGACGTCTCGACAGAGTGGAGTGCCCAGCGTTTGCTGGCTGGCTGGCAACGAACACATCCCTGCTCATGGTTGTCATGGCTGCGTGAAGCTGTCCATCATTATGTGCAACACACAAAAAGCATGTGGGAGATGTGACGGTGAAAAATAGACAGGCAGGAAAAAAAAGTCAGTTGAAGAAAATTGAGAGTCAAAGCCAAAAAAGGCGAGATGATGAAAAGGCAACACGTAAGTAAAGTGTGTTTTTACATCATAAAATATCTCTTTATATCGGAGCTGTAGCGCAGTACCGTTCAAAACAAAGTGACACGCAAAACATTAAAGTGACAAGAAAGCATTTGTGAAAAACAACATTATTGTGAACATTTGATAACATTTAAAAGCTAGTAAAATGTTTTTCTTTCTCAAACTGTTTTTTATTACACACACAAGGGAAATCAGTTTAAAAGCTTATCGATTCTCATCATCAAAAAATAAAAACTGTCCTTATCTAACTCTAAATTGAAACAGAAGGAAGCCTGAATCGTGACTTCTTAACACAATTTGGATGAGTATTTGCATAATGTACTAACCTGCTTATGGCCTTAATTAAAAAGAATAATCAATACAGAGGTGAGTATCTTTTTAGGGAGGATTGTGTGTGTATTTGAAAATGATTTGTGAGGGGCCCGAACCTCACAGGGATGCGAGACGCTAACACAACTTGTCATAATCACTCATTACAGTTCAAAGACCGATGTCCTGACAAACAATGTTTTCTGCCAGATAGCAGGCTGGCTGTCAAGTTAGCTGCAGTCAATTCATACTTGGGCGGCTTTATTGGCATGTAGTTCAAGTGAAGAGCCATCATTGATCACCCCGCGTTTAGTCGGTTTGTTTCGGAGCAGTGGGAGCTGACCCGATTGACAACAGGCCTAGCCTTGATAGATGCTGCGCTGACACAGGGCATATGGATGTTGAGCACTGACACATGCGAGGGGCACTGGGATAGGGGTGTGTCTAACATGCCAACAAACTCACGTTCACAATAAGGCCTGCCTCCCACTCCCACTCTCCCCCCCTGCCCCGTGTCCGGTCCCCACTCTGACATGGCTGTGATTAATGCCCCTGGCCAAGATGATGATAATAATGATCATAATTAATCAAGGGTTCTTCCTGCCCCTCTAGGAGCCCAGGGTGACCTGGAAAAGACACCCGGACCTCTTTTCCCTCTGCTCTACCCCTTCCTCTCTCTCTCTCCTCCTCCCTTCCTCCTCGTCTCACTGACAGGCCTGAACCTCGGCCCGGCAGAAAGAGCCATGCATTATCCTGCCATCACCACTTCTATTTATATCACACCGTCCATCACTATCACTTACTCTCCTCCACCCGCCTCTCCAAAGTGGAGTTTTCTTAAAACTGCCCCATATTTTCTTCTGGAATAACACTGCCTATGCAAATGGCTGGGAGTCGAAGGAGCTACCTTAGTGACAGTGAGAAAGTAACACAAATATTTGGACAGAAACAATGTCCAAAGCAAAAGTCACCACCTCTTCCCGCCCGAGGCCTGGTAGGACGCTCCCTCTCTTTGGTTGTGTATTTCTTAAGGTTCAATGTGTGTGTGTGTGTGTGTGTGTGTGTGTGTGTGTGTGTGTGTGTGTGTGTGTGTGTGTGTGTGTGAGAGAAGGAGAGTTTTTCTGTGAGGACAGTGTGTGTATCTCGGAGATCTAGAATATATGCAGCAACAGAATGATATTTTAAATTCCTCGGTGGCTGCCAGGTAACAGTAGCCTGGAGCACTGGAAAAGTTTTTTTGTCTCACCTTCTCTTTATTTCCCCCGGTGAGGAGGATACAAAGCTCTTTTGCTCGGCTGAGTCGTACGTGCCAGGCATGTGTTCAAAACACCGCCCTCCTCCCCCGAGCTACTCAAATGCACATTGCATACAGCTTGTCTTATTTCTCTCATTTTACTGTCTCTTAATACAGTCCGTCCAACAGTGCTAAGGACCTGAAGGCAGTTGCTGACAGTGCTCACACGTCACACTGTGCATAAACCCCACACTTGTAGTGTAAAGTAGAGTCACCCAGCTCTGATGTAAAAGCCAGAAACAGCACAATGGCATTTTACTCAACAATGCAATGAGTACGGCCTGTTCATATGCTATAGGACACATTCTGTCCTTCTTTCTTTTCTCCCCTAAAATGTCTTTTTCTATTTCTAGATTTTTGTCACTTCTGACTCAACGCTTATCTCAGTCTGTATTTAGGGCTTTGCTGGGTCTCAGAGAAATCACGGCACAAACCAAATCCCCCAATACCTCGGTGCCAGGCCAAGCCGCCCACGGTGGATCCTGCTATAGAAACAACTGCTCGTGACGTCATCAGAGCTTGAACCCACACACAGCAGGAACAAAGGTAGACCTACATTTACCCTCATACCAACCAGGTGGCCTACATACCCACATTGCATAAGATACAGGCTCTTGTTCTTGTATATCTCATGCATTTCAGAATGTATCACCGGATGCTTCTGCCAAATTGAGTTCTTAAAACAAATAGATGAATACATGGTACATTACCTGTTATTATCATTATCATCATCACTGAAGCTCACCCCAACCACTTAACACATATGTACTAAAAACGCACAATAGATCCGAGTCCATCTGAGCCAGAAGAGCACTCTCCCGATTTACTGCGCTGTTCGTCTTTCTGTAAGTGCCATAATGCTTTATGATCTGATGCCGATTCTATGTCGAAACCATGAAATTAAAATGTTACATCTCACCGATGTTTAAACACAAAACCACCATTTGTTCCATAGCTTAAGAGTCATGGCTCCTGTGGATAGCTTGGCAACAGTTTTCACCCTCGTGATAGAAGCCAACTATGGCGACAGTCAAAATAGCTTTGATAGAATGATTATGAAAAGCAAAGAAATCACACACAACACATTCCCACCTTTTGACCAATATGTCAAGGAGGAACACATAACGTAGGATCTTATTCATACCTAAGGTCATGGAAAGTGAAATTAGTTGGCAGTCTTTGAATTCTCAAGGTTTTGGAACATTTTAGCACAAAGATCTTTCCTGTTCTTTGATAATAAAGTAACGTGGTTGGCTCAGTCTGGTCAGCACTGCTTTGAATCTGCTGCGGTCAGAGTTTTTCTGGGATCCGTCCTCCCACAAAGGCCATCCAAACATACCCAGCATAAGCTTTTTCCAAAAGGACAAATGATGAGAAAATGGATGTATTAACACAAGAGAATAAGGTTAAAAAGGAAAGTGGGCGAGAGAAAAGGGGAGTGGATAATGCATTAGGTCTCTTGAGTCAGGGGAACAGGTGAGGCTGTAGTTGCTGGCAGCAGAGCAGTCATCTTCAGTCATAGGGGCCGACGTGAGGAGCCGAGAGGCACTGACTGTACAACGGCTCTGCCAAGTCGGTGTCTAAGAAAATCGAAAATAAAAGCTTCTCATCAAACAAAAAAAACAAAACATCCATGAACACATATTTGCTGTTTGATAACCTTGCACTCGTGCTGAACACCATCTCTCCCCAGGAAGCTGAAGGCAGGGAGGAAATATTGACAGAAATGTTTTCAGATTATATTCTCATGACTAAATCAATACACAGATGGGCCATCTCTTCAGAGCGGAGTTAAGATGGAGTCATCGTGAAGGTCAAGCAGTTAGCCCATTAAAGAGGTAGCTAGGCACGCGATTTGGCAGCGCATCCATACCTCCTCCTGCATGGCATGGAGGTAGCAACCTTGAGGAGTTGATTAGCGGTAGAGACGGCTCCCACGACACAGGAGACCCCCGCCTCATAAAATCTAGAAGAACAAGGGAGCCTTGGAGAGGGGAACTGGAGGGAATTCAAGGCAGAAGAACTGCCTGCCTGCCTCATCTTTTACAGGACAAATTAAAACCACAGCGGAACAAGTCATAAAACAGGAAATAATGAATTCAATTATACTTTTTAGTGTTTAGGGGCTGCTGGTGAGATGTGCTGAGTGGGCAATGCGAGACGCGTGCACAGAAGCGGGCACAGACTGATGACTATGTTGGTGGCACTGAGCCTTGCTGAGGGCTGCGTCTCTGCTGACTGCATGTCTGCATGCCCCTAGGAGCAGTTTAGACCTCGACAGGGCCTTCATTAGCAAATGAATGACTCTTAATTGGCCTGGCAAATACACAGGATGCTTGTTGATTATAGGAAGGGTTTTGTTTTTTCAGCCAGTGCTTGCACTTGAACACAGATGCACAAATACACAAAGTCTATACGCAGCAAGATACAGCTTAGCAGAGAGGCATGCTTAAGTGCAGGCAATACCGACGACACCTGTCATGTCATCAAAATGACAGACTCTAAGAGGCTTTGTTGAGCCAGGTTCAAAAGAGGGGCTTCGGCTGTCAACAAAGGATTCTGAAAAAGAATTCTGGGACATATTCTCTTTCTTCATCTATACCCTCTACCTCCCACCACCTATTTTTCGCCCTTTTTTCAATTCGCTGTAGCTTGTCCCCTGGCATTACTAACACCTCAGCAGGAGGGAGAATCACAGACAAGAGTCCTGGTGTCCTAGATTCAGTAACACTGGCAGGAGCACGGCACATACTGGCCCGTCCTACACGCAGGCATAAAGAACTCTGAAAATCTCACGCACAAAGCCGCCTATTTTAAATGCAATACAGGAAAGCCAACCATCACTGTTCACATGCACACACTATTACAGCTCTGTTGAAAAGAGGCAATACGTTATGGTTAGGATTATTCCATTTTTGGTACATCAGGAATGCTATCAGAAGACTTTTTTAATCACTGTGTGACAATGCTTCTGTGAGTTAACAGATTTAAGTTGAAAACACAGTGGAATGATACATATATTGATTAATGACTTAATATTTGAGGATCTTTGAGTATATACTGTAGATGCTGAAATGAGTGAAAGAGGTAAGGGAGGATGAAAGAAACTGAGAATAAATAAAGCAAAAGCAGGAAAAAGAGCAAAATGGGAAGGGCTTGAATGGTATATGGAGAAAGTCAGTGTCGCCTCTATGCCCGAGCCCCTGGTGCCACTCACCCACTACCAGCCTGCCAATTAAAACCCTGATTAAAACCGACAAAGTGTCTCCAAATGAAGAAAGAGCTGTTGGAGGTCTTAACTGCTGAGGTCTGTCAATTACACAGCCAGAGGAGGAGCAAGAGGGTAGAGCAATGACACGCAAAGCAGGGGGCAGAGATGAATAATATAAGATCTCTCATTCAATGCTTTATGACTCACAAAGCCTCTCCAGGACAATGGATAGTATGCGAGTAGAAATCTATCAGAGAAGTTGACTTTCACTCATTATTTTGTTCGCTCACACCCTTATCCTTTATTTCCACTCTTCTTTTGTTGATAATAACAAAGATTCATGAAAGAAAACTTCAACATTTGCATACAATTGCTCACATTTGTGTGGAAACATGTGGTAGAGTTATGAGAGATATGACAAGTAACAAACAAAACAGTCCCTTCTTTGTAACTGCTTGTTGCATGTTGCCGGTGTTAGTCCTAGAAACCCAGCAGTGATGGGCTCAACAGCAAAGCCCTCAATCCCAGATAAACCACCTGCAGTGTACATCATCTGCTAAAATATGATGGCATTCGTGAGGTCATAAATCTTGTTTTAGCGGGATGGGAAGAGAAAAGAAGCCCTTGTCTCCCCTGCATCGTTACTGCTGCATCCCCGCGGCCCATTCCACCTCCATTTAAGCTAAATGTCAACTTTTCAGCTTTTTTTTTTTCCTTTTTCGCTTCCTGCAGTTGCCATTTGTTTTAACACAGGGGGAGGAAAGTACAAATATAAGTCAACAGGAAGAAAACTACAAAGAGCTTGTTGTCAGCGGCTTTCAGGGCTGAGTGGATGACCGAATGTTCTATAGTTTAAAGAGAAAAAAAGTATCCAGTGGAGAGTAAACTTGGAGCTAAAATGGATTCCCAATCCGTCTGAATCTCTAACCCAAACGCCAATGATATGAGTAATGAGGGTTTCTATTTGTTACAACAGTGTCCTGTACCTGAACAGAAAAAATAATTTCACATTCAACTAGGACTCTAATTCCCTAATACTTCATAAATGTTATTATTATTTAGACATTAATCATCATTAAGAAACCTAATGACATTCTTTCAGTTTAATTAGATTGGAATGTTTTTTTTTTCCTCTGTGGTACAAGCGATTTTACGGCAAGACGCTCGGAAAAGACGCTCAATCATCTCCATCCAGATGGCTGTGGATTAAGAAATAACTGGTGTGCAATCTCATGTGGGTTGGGTGGAAATTGGGAAGCACCTAGGTGACATTATCGTCACTCTCAGCCTATTAATTGTTGTGTAATACAAGGATTAACACGCCACAAAATGTATGTGTACTTTTGATGGCTTTGAACTTGTTTGAAGTAAATAAGAGGAAAGCACAAACTGTACAACAAAAATCCACCATAAAAAATATATCCAAGCACCTGTTTTAGTGTATTCAAGCTTTATGTTGTTTTTCTTATGGTCACTCTTTAAAGGGCAGTCTGCTGTTCCGCCGAGGGAGGGAAAGACTGTGATGGTTTTGGGTAAAAAGCAACAAACAGATGAGAAAGCACCTGCAAGCCTCATAAAACTATAGCACAACAGCTTCTTCTCAGCACATGGTTAAAAACACAGCTAGAGGACAGACAACAGGCTGAGGCAGAAGCACAGGCCATCTGATAACTTTAAGCTCGCTGAATCACAATGCTCACCATCTCTCTTTTCCTGGCTTTTTCCCTTTCCTTCTAACGGATGAGACAAGAAACGAGAAAAAGTTCAAAAGATTGAGTTTGCCAATACGATATTAGAGCAAATAAAAAATGAAAAAGCCAGTCAGAAAGAATGGAGGATAAAGAAAGAGAAAATAGAGAAGGGAGAACAGAGTGAAGGTAAGAGCTAGAGAAAAGGCCTTATTTTTCAGACCAAGCCATGGCCCTAAGGGGCATGCATTAAACACCGTGTGAGGCAGACCTTACCTTTTACTACTTTATTGGCTTATTCAGAGGGGAGGCAGCCACTGTTAATATTTCATGGGCCAACCAACATTATAAGAGGTGTAAGCTCACGGGAGACTCCAATGCTTCCCTCGCTCAGGCAGCAAGGCTTCAAAATGTGTCCTGTCACACGGGTATTGTGTGTTTGACATTGGATCATGTTTTTTTGTTCACGTATCAGCATGTGTGCTACTCTTCTTTTCTGCAGATGTCTCTTTCTCCCTTTGCCTGACAATGTGGCGTAAATGCATTGAAGAGCAAGGCTGAGTGGTCAATGCACTCATTCAGCAGATTAGTGATGGTAGCCTGGATCCTTGAACTGAGGAGGTGTAGTGCTGCAGAGAGGGCTTATTTATTCCAGCAGTGTGATGTACCTGTCCACCACTAAATCTCACGCTACAGCTGCCATAATATCCATCCTGCTGGATTACCACATTAACTTCAATAGAAGCACTTCACAGTGATCAAGTTAAACAACATTAGACGGACATCACTGTAAACTGGGCATCATTGCATCTTAAAAGCTTTAATGCCACAGGCAGACTTGATCATTTTTCATAAGGTGGAAACACATAGGGCACAGACAGTGTACCGTCTGTGTGATTCAGGTTTCATGCGGCAGACTGTGTCCGTTATAACCGACTGAAGCTGCTACACCGACTATGGAAGCCATGCAACACCTTATTTTTGTGAACAATTTTACTGTACTTTTTTTTACTCGAGAAACAGCTGTGTCCCTCCAACCTGTAAAAACTACATAGAGCTGTTGAAGAAATATTGAAATACCTCTTTGTGCCTGAGGCAATGTGATGCAGCAGAACAACCTTGTGGGTGTTTTACATTTCAAAATAAAATAAATAAATAAATCAATGTGTGTGCATGATCCTCTACTCAAACTGATTCAGTTAACTCATTCAACACCAGTTCACTTTGCACAATTATATCCAATGTTAATGTTTCTGTATAATTCTATTTCTGTTGCCTACTGAAAATGTATATTGTTGAGTATTCAGTTTATTCTTTATATCGTGTAATATTAAGATACTCTAGTGACATGTCTTTTGTATTTGTATGTATTTGCTGTTAATGTTCATTTTTAGTTTTGTTATATTTGTATTTTATTCTATCTTTTAGATATTTTTTACTCAACTGTAATGCTTGACAACACTGCTGCTGTGACAGAATCATTTCCCAATTTGGGATGAGTTGTATGAAGTATCCATCCAGTTCAAACAGTTTACGCCCGTTAGGTCCTGTATAACATATTCACGCCGTCTAAGCGTAACGTCGTCCGTGCCCCGTGTGTTTCGGCCATGATAGGTCTTTGTCCACTGCACCAAAACGAAAAAGCAGACTTTTTTTTCTTCAACGAAACTCATGAGCCTTTACTGGGAAATCCTAAGATGCTGTGTCAGACATCCCCAAATGGGTACCATCCTTCATTGGCACCTCTCAAGTGTCTGCATGAGTTGAAAAAAAAAAAAGCAAAAGCGGGGCAGAGCCTCTAAGAGCATAAAAGACACACAATGAAGCCATTGCTCTGGTCTTTGGCTGTAAGAGGCACTTTGCTGACTGCGTCCCCTGAGTGCCAGAGCAGGAGGACAGGCCTTTGTGTTGCAGAAGTCTTGGGCCACTGAATTCCCTGTTTCAGCGATTCTTTACTGGGGACAGATCCCGAGAGGTGCTGCTTTTCCCTGGGCTCCCCCACTGTGACTGACGTCCACCTTCTGTTCTCATATAGAGGGGCAAATATGGGCCACTATCTGACCCATTTCAATGACTTACCCCACTACCCTGACACAAATGTCCTTAAAAGCCTGAAGTGATGATAGGAGAGGTCACACATTGAATTGGAAAACATGGTCACGCCAGTATGGACACAAGACAGTCCACGAATGAGCTTCAACAAATAAACGGTTGGTGGAAGCATTGCGATATAAAAAAAAAGCCCATTCTCCTGATCAATCAGTACTCAGCTTCACAGTCGTTCATCATACCGTTCTTTGACTGGGAGAACATTTGCAGAACAAGAATGGCATGAAGTGCAACGACTAGTTTACAGCCCTGCCTGAGGCAAAATGTGGTGATGGAGAAAGTTACTGTACGGTCTGTCCCTCTGAAACATTTAAAGGCCGTCTGGACGGAAATGTTTTCATAAGCCATCAAATTCATCAAGGGACTGTTTTATGGGGTCATAAAAAGGTGTGATAAATACAGTGCTTCTGGTCAAAGAGTTGTAAAGTTCTGATCTCCATGGTGAGGCCGGGGACTGAGCTTGACCAGCTTAAGGCAGAGCAATTATTCGTTTCGAGAGTGCGTGGCAAGGGTTAGAGCAGTCAAAATACGCAGTGGAAATTAAAGGCAGCACAGTATTGCAGAGGAGAGCACCAACAAACTGTTGACACCAACAATTTGAGGGGAAAAACAACTAACTGAGCAGGTATCTTATCTTTATTTCAATAACATAAACAGAATACTTGTTTAAGGAAAAAGCACTGCTTCCATACTGTGGTTCAGGGCCTCTGAACACACTTTTCAGAGTGCAGTTTCAGAGGTCAGCCAGAGAGGTAGAAGAAGGGGGGCCGAGGATGAGAGAGACAGTGAGCTGCAAATGAATGCAGGAGCAGTGGAACACCTTGACAGGCAGATATCTTGCTATGCACGAGATCCACCTCAGGGGACGTCTGGCTAATTTCCTGTGAAAACAGCAGACTACCGAGGCAGGAGGCAGGAGGCAGCGGGTGGGGGTACAATAGCGTACAGGAGGAGGTAAACTATTTTCAGTTCCTGAGAAAGTCTCGTCAGAGTTTGTTCTGCTGGCAGTACTGACGTGGCACAGGTGGGCGAGGGAGAGAGGTGGGGGAGAAGGCGGTGGTTGGGTTGTGTCTGGGCTGAAACAGCTGTGATGGAGACCCCTCCCTGTCTGTGGCAAGGCGGTGAAGGTACATGATTATTCAGCATGGCTCCTCATCTGCATCTCGTTTGGGACACCGCGGCCCCATCATACCCTATCTGTCTGCAACCCCGGATCCAATGACAAACACTCTCAAACCCACTCAACATAAATACATTAACACTTCCACTCTTTCATTCTCACTCCGTCTTTTACACGCACATATCCAGCCTCACTTTCCATACTAAATGGCACCAGGGAGAGGTATGAATTGAAAGGCAATTGACAAATGCCGTTGCATATTCTCCGTAAGAGGAAATATGGCTCCACACTCTCATGACACATTTGAAATACAGCTATTGCAAATTAGCCATGAGGCTGCAAGTGTGGAATAAATTGATATTCCAATCATCTGCATGATATAACTGCACACAGCACGGCGGCAAAGTCATCTGCGTCGCCTTGATTAGTGAAGTACACATGCAGGAGAATACAATTGTCACTCTGCACTAGAGTCATACTTGTTTCCTAGCAGAAGCCTGTGTCTATTAGAGGCAGCCTCCAATAAATTTGAACAAATATTCAAACAGAAACAGGAAGGTCGCTTGTTGATAAACAATGGCGGTCTGTGTTAGCAGAAGCTGTTCTCAAAGACGTGCATGTGGGCCCCGCAGAACAGAGGGGAGGAGAGAAAGCAGAGTGATGGAGGGACGGGGAGAAAGACAGAAATAGAGAAATAAAAAAAAGACACAACGTAAGAGGTGAAAGAGTGAAAACTTGGGTTGTTCTCAGAAAGGTCAGGCTGATCGTCTCTGCCCAAATATGCTGGCCTTTTCAAAATTAACTTGGCAAAGGCGATATTTCCCACAAAGCCGGCATCATGAATCAAAGAAGCGTCTATAGTTCATCCCTGAAAGCAAAGCAACGGCCCCCCCACCCGTGTGCTTCACTCCCTCCTTTGACACCCCACCCTCCCGCGTAGAGCTGACATCTTCAGTAATTATGTAATTAACACCATGGCAGGCCTAATTTCAGAGATAGTACGTTATAATTGCATTCAGTCGTTCATTAGTTAGGCCAAACATTCGATACCCTGTGCGCAGGTGCGGCAGGGGGCCAAAGGCTACTTGTTTTTTGGAACGCAATTGTGGTGACAATGACTTGATTGGTTTCTGCTTTATATCGCTGACAAGACAGGTTTTAGTCATTTACCAATAATTACCCTCACTCTGATACAATAAAAA
Organism: Eleginops maclovinus; assembly: GCF_036324505.1. NCBI lineage: Eukaryota > Metazoa > Chordata > Actinopteri > Perciformes > Eleginopidae > Eleginops > Eleginops maclovinus. The sequence continues at coordinate 21,707,620 of NC_086349.1, read as the reverse complement.
AGTCGCCAGGCTAAGATAAACCAATCGGGGCGTGTTCCTTCTGCTCCCTGCCTCATGGTTCGGCTTGTCTGCTGTGAATAATGTCCAGCCGGCTGTTTCAGACTGCATTAAAGTAGAAGAAAAAATGAAACAAATGTCACAAAAGAACAGGATATTCTGTCTTCCTCATGCAGGTGTACTACGGTATTAAATGATACTGAAACAGTAATTACCTGAGTGATAACGACATGTACGGAAAACCAGCGACACAGTGCTGTTCAACATGATGTATTACTTTAGTCGAAGCTGCAGTGTGCCTTTGTGAGCTGTGTTTTTAAATGGATTTTTAAACAACAGTGGGAGCCAGTAATCTACATGAACGTATCATAAATGAAAAGCTTCTGTAGCAAATACATTGTTAGGTTTATACTTTTAATGGGCTCGACTGCCAACGGGGAAACACATTCTTGAAGCATTATCGTTTAACTTATGAATAAATTGAAACAAATCCACACTGGGTGCAACATAATAAAAAAGGTATTTGGTTGTGATCTGGTATCCTGTAATGAAACGCCTTTTCTTGTGATTAGTTGGTGCATAGTATCACACTATTATGATGTTACAGTCTGGTTAGGCAGAGAGACAATTTGGTCCCAGTAACACCAGACCTGTCCCGGTCCCTGTGATGATTTCTTCAATTAAGCCTTCCTGGCAGAGGAGGCCAAATGCTTAACTAGGCAGAATTGGAGCTGCCACTAGCTAGAGGTAGCAATGGGCTCCACTTCAACAGCTCATTCATCAGCCCCAGCGCTACCACTGGGCCACCTGTTCTGACACCACACAGGGATGGAGTCATTTGCATTCTACTCCAAACGCCCTCTTTCCCTCTCCTCACTTTCTCTCTCCCCCCCCCTTCCTATTTCACTCTCACTCTGCCAGTACAACTTTAAAGTTCCTCAGTGGCAGCTCTGGCAGATAATTGAATACCAGGGTTTGATTTAGTTTGAAATCAATTTGGGAAGGGGCTTTTCATTCATTATGCTCCTTGGCTTTGGTACTATGTCTAAAATCCCTCAAACTTTGGCACAGGCTCCAACATCGTCAATTCAAAGTAAAATTAAGCTGCCCTGAGTTGGATTGACAGTCAAGTAGAACATGATGGGGTAGGGAGGGTCTGTTGTCTAGGGAACGGGTCGACTCCTCTCCTCTCCTCTCATTCCTTTCCTTTCTCTTTCCTTTCCTCTGCTCTCCTGGGGAGTCACTCTCCTCTGTGCTCTTTGTCACCACCAGGTGCTGCTGTGAAATAAGGAGAGAGGCGTCGACAGGAGGCAGCCATGCACATAGCTTGACATTTTAGCCAGCTCCCTGCAGACACATATGGCAAGTGTGTGGGTGGATGTGTGTTTGCCCTTATGTGTTACAATGTGCTTCCGTGAGCATGTGCTTGTGTGTGTGTGCTTGAATACCTGTATTTTTAGTTTAGAAACATGAGTCAACGTTTGCACATATATTTGGTTGTGTTAAAGAACATGATCCATTGCCTACAACTTATCCTCCTCTGATTATTTTATCTGTGTCTGACAGGCTGACAAATGACCACAGACTGTTATAAATCAAAGTAATGCATTGATTATACAATATGTTACACCGCACGTTATACTAAGCTGTATCTGAAAACAACTTGGTGCTTTTGTGAAGAAATATTGAATTGCTAAAGCAGAACACATTCACTAAGCACTTTCCTGGGTGTAAGAGGACTCTTTAACACGGACTGGAGGGTTGAATAGCAGCTTCAGTAAAGAAAAAGGATAACATTGTCAAGAGGAGAACTGCAAGAGCGCCTTAACTGAGAGCGATGCACAAATGGACACTTGCATCACAGCTACTGTTGGGGACATCAGCAGCATACATCACTGCAGGTTTTCTTCACTTTAAAAGCAATTTCCTCCTTTGGATCCAAACACCACCACCCTCCAACTCCCTTATCTTCTTGTGTGCTAAACTCAATTGTCATCCAACTGACTTGGGGCTGTGTTAGATTGTTAAAGCCCCCAAATATGGTAATCTGGAGGCTGCTCTGACCTTGGGAGAGTGTGTTTGCAGGGTGTCAGACCCCCTAATTCATCAGAGACAGGCCATTAGCTAGCTATCCAGCCAGACAAACACACAATGGAACAGGAAGGAAAGTTCTCAGGGAACCAGCAGCAGCCCCCGTTCCTGAGATATCATTAGTTACTGCCTTTCAAAACTGCTGAATTGGGACACTTACCTGACTTGCCCCATTTTTTGCACCACAAGAGCCAAGATGTTGATGAATGGTTGTGAGAAACTGTCACCACCAGAACATGGGGAGAATAGGGTTAAGGACATCCTTCCCTAACTCTACAACATTATGGACTAATGTAGGAACAAAGCTAGCAAAACTGAACTCTGAAGGAGTCAGCATTTTTCACATTTAATTTAGTAAATGGATATTAGTTGTACTTGTTTAGGTAAAAACCCTGCACACACTGACATAAAACCACAGAACACTGAAAAGACTGTAACGTTGACTTTAATGTACTGTTATGTCAACACATGTGTGATATTGTTGATATATTGCTTTAAACTAACCTAATACAGTAATGTGAAATTTGTTGACATAATACATTAAATTAAACTCTAAATGTTTTCAGTTTGAACCTGAACACAGTTTGAATCCCTCTTTGAAGGATGAGCGAAAGAAGGACATGATATGTAAATTGAGCCTTTTTAAAACAATTTCAAAGCTGGGGAAGTGTTGCCACATGAGGTCAGTGGTTGTGAACAGTCTCATATATCTGGGTGCCATGAGAGATGGAATAGTAATTACCGCTGTGCATCTCTGTGCAGAGACACAGCCTCTATCTCGTCAGCGGCATGATTGACAGCCTCAATAAGAGACTGGCGCCGCGCCCCCTGCCCTCCGCCTACACGCCCCTGCGACGACTGGTCAAACCCATCGTCTGCTGCCCCCCAGGCAGGGCACGGGTGACACCTCCCTCTGATAATCCTGCCCATCACATCCATCATGCCACCCTGCTCACCCCATGAGAGGGCACAACCGAGGGAATCTAATCAGGCAGTCTAATTGAGGAGCAGGCCTAGCCAATACCCGAGCTGGGAGGCTGGCTCTGCCTGGGCAGGCTCAGGGGACGTCAATAACACTCAGCGGGTGTCGATTCATCAGGCCTCCTTAATGTCATTAGCCCTGAGAGGCTCGCTTCTCCCCTCTCTCCTTTTTCGCTCCCCCTCCCATCTATCCATCTCATTCGCTCATGCCTAAAAGTTTCTCTCGCTCACTTTCTGTTGCCTCTTCTCTAAATCTATCCATCTCCCACTTTCATTACCCTCTCCCCCACTAATCTTTCCACAGGCAGTAATATGTTCACCTTGCATAACAAGTTCAGGACTTGCCTGGAGAATGTTATATCTGTGCGTCCGTGTTTGGGAAATTAGCATGTGTACATTCACACTGCCTCCCAACTCTTTTCAGTACTCCTCCTACATTCTTTCCAAATCACCAGCCCTCCCTGTTCTACCCCAATATGTTCTTCCTTTTTCTCTCTAACAATATGTGGCGCATATTCCAGCTGTTTATTAAACAATGCCAAAGATTCCTAGGAGCAGGTGATGCAGTCAATTACTCCACAATTACCTGGGTAATTATGCAAAGGAGGAGAGAGAAGAGCAGTAGCAGAGGGATGAAGAGGACCTTGGCAGAGGTGGATCGGCTGCGTTGGCAGTGTTTGGGGCCCAGAATGGCAAGCGATTGAGACCTTGAAGTGACAGTGCCAGAGAGAGTGCAGCTATAAAGGACGATGTGCCCCCTCACCTGCCAAAAACATACACTCACACACATAAACAACCACAAACACAGCTTCCCATATTCAGCTTCTGCCCCAGTACACTGACATCCTGATGTCTATGTGAATGTGGCTTTTCTGAGTGCTTATGCCCGCTGTTTTTGTTTTGGACAATAACCATACAGCGTTCCTGTGTTTTCCCCTCGGCAGTTTGCCTCTACACCCTTGGCAATTAGGTGTCTTATACCTGAGAGGCAACAAAGAAAAGGGGGGCGGACACAGGCACGGATAGAATAACATTGAAGATGGTAAATACAGAAAGGAAGAAAACACTTGGTAAAAGGAGAAAAGGTGGAATAACAGCGAGGTCTGTGGGGAGTTGCATGTAATCCACAGAGTCTTCATAATATATGTGATTACATAAGTGGAGCTGCTCATTTCCTTTTTGCTTTCTACACCATTTTTAGCATAAATTAAAAACAGACGTATTTGGTAACACACACATTTCCTTTCTTTCAAACTACTACTAACAACCAGTGCTGCTCTGCAATCATCCATGTGGACTGTTTTACACACTGACAGCGCAGCTCATGTCAATAGGGCCTGACAAGCATATCTTGGGGTAAATTGAACCACACAGTGGCTTTTCTGAAACAAAAAGTGTCAGATAGAAGAAGAGGGCTTGGCGTATTGCCTGCCATGGGATCTTTATGCACTCGAATTGGAAATATTTCCACTGGCAGGGTGAATAGCAAATTGCTTAGTGTCAGCTCATCACTTAAGAAGGATTGTTGGTGGGTTTAATACTTCCCAGCGCATGGATTCTCCAAATAGTCTCAAGCAAGCTAAAACCCTTTTTACTCTCTCCAGGCGCCGTGACGTGGGTTGTGGCTGGAGTGCTGTCTGGGAAAACGTAGCGTTCAGTTATGACTTTCCAAACCCGACACTTTGGATCATTGCCGTGTTGCAGATTCATTTATAAATCCCTCATCAAGAGTAAGGTCGACTGGCTAGCTAAAGTAAAGATGACCACATTTTAATTAGGCATAGTCGAAGGGAAAGTATGGCAGAAAGTAAGTGGTTACACAGCAGACGAGATGGCGAGCATTTTGTGATTGTGAGATAAAGCAAAACATTTTTCGTGATCAATTCTTTTTAGAAAACAAGAACATTTGTCCTTGGCATGTTCTTTATGTTCTCAGTCTGTCAGTCTGTCCGTGTCTAGCAAAGGGGCAGCATTAGGTGGTCACATGACCGTTCTGTGTTAGTGAAGATGGGCACGAGGGAATTACCTCACAGCTCCGTATCTCAAATCTGTGGGATTAAGCTCCATTAAACATGGAGCGCCGGCAAGCTTTATCTCGGGATTTCACTCTGAGACAGAGCAGAGCGCATGAGGAGGAGGAGGGAGTCGTGAGGGAGAAATAGCGATGAAACGTCCTTCACCTTTATCGACCAAATTATATAAAAAAGGAGGGATGAGAAAAATTGCTGTTCCACAGTACAATGGTGGAGGAGAGGCACTTGTGTGGGTAGCATGCTTAAATACCAAGACACCCCAACACTGACCACTGCCTCTGTAGAAAAAACAGGTATTTCTTAGTCACACTGGTCCCTTTATGAGAAATAACAACTAACACTCCACTACACTAGAAAAAAAACACGTGCGGAGAAGCACACAAACAAGCAATTAAACATGCACATGCACAATCAAACAGGCCCTGGTATCCTTTTTGGGGTTTACCCTTTCCTGTAGTGTTAAATAGTTTGCTGTGCATGTAAATGGTCTGCAAAAGTTGAAATCCCAAAGTGCCATCAGAGGGAGTTTCTCTCCCACACACCCCTTTGTTTACTTCTGTTACACAGTGGCATGATTTTGTAACACTAGTGCTTCTACTGGCTAGCTCTGCAAAACATTATATATGATAGGCTAAGGGCAGGGTCATCTCTATGCGGTTGACCAATCACAACAGAGCCGGCCAGCTAACCAATCAGAGCAGACTGGGATCTGGTTTCAGAAAGAGTGTGAAAAAGGTAGAAAAATAAAGCACTATTTGAATATTAAAGCATGTAAACATGTCACATTAGAGGCACACATAAATGTGAGACCTGAAAATGAGCCTGATAGGGCCCCTTCAAAGCTCCTTTAGATGGCCTTCAAGAGTAAAAGAAGATGAATTCATCGTTTAGTAACTGCACACTAAAATTTGAACACTTTGAAATGCATTATTAGATTAAGGTAGGTCAAGTGAAATAATTATCCTTTCTTTTCTAAGCACTGGATGACCATCAAAAGCCTGCACTTCATTTGAATGATCAATATGTTTTCCTTACACATTAGCACGTTGTCTGTATCTATGTGTATCTATGTTTTAGCTTCAGCGCGGAAATTAACCAGCGCCTCATTTCAGACATTAACTGTACAGCCTGAGAAAGAAAAAGAAAAAAGGAGCATGCTGGGAGTCGGGGTGGTCCGGTGATGAACACCTCCTGTGTCCTCCCTTCATCCTCTTTCTCTCTCTTGCTCGCTCTTCTCCCTCCTCTGGGCTGTTATTGATCTGATCTCCTTCTCTCTCAACTGGAGCCATGATTCATGTTGTTCCGCCTGGCCCTCACTCACCACACACAGACACAGTTCAGTCATGCCCTCCTCTATCTATCTGTCCATCTGTCTCTGCCTGCTCTCCCCCTCTCAGCCCTCAGGCAAATCAACCTGCTGTCCACATAGAGCCACCATGACCTGGCCTGCGTCTGTTTGGTTAATAGTATAACTATTATTATAACTATTTTTACTGGATTTTGTTTTTAGCAGATTTGATCATTTAAGTTGATTTAAAGGTCTCCTATTATGCTCTTTTATGGCATATATATAATAGTTCTTAAATATAATTAAAAAAAACATGTCTCTGGTGTGTTTTGCTCAAAATACCAATCAGATCATGTTTTAGCCCCGTTTTCGATAGTGCTGATTCTGTGCAAATGAGCTGAAGCTGGCCACGCCCCTTTGGAGCGCATGATCTCTCTGAAGAGAGAAGTTTCTAACGGAGAAACTCAGCTAAACGCTGCCGGGATTAAACGCCATATTAAGTTCCAAACCACATCAACCATTATTTCTGAAACATTTTCAGTGTTTACCACTAGAACAGTGACATTACATGTATATAACAACTCTAAGTCCCTCCTGCAGACATCCTGCACAGAGAAACAGAGGTGCTGCGGAGGGGATTTAGCTCGCGACTGTATATTGCGGACGACAGGTTGGGACGTGTCACGTGGGTGGGAAGCTGCCAGGAGTTCAATATAAAGCCAGCCCAAATTTCCGATATGACGTCATATTGGCAGCAAATCTGGATCAGCTTGTATGTACCCCCGTTTTTAGAGATGTGGGTAAGGAGGAAAAGAGAGAGGGTTGAATTTCGGACACTTTGTGAGTCTCCTTACACACCGGGGACACATATTTATGTATAAAAGACAACAAAAAGGGCATTTTGCATAATAGGGGACCTTTAAAGTTCATATTTTTAACTGGATTGTTTTGGTTATGAATGTGTGTTGAATGGTGTATGCCTTCGAAGAGAAGGACAGGGTATAAAATAAAAAAAGCAAAAGTATGGCTATTCAGTTGAGACGCTCACTGGTTTTATTTTTTATTCTCTAAATTTTGCTCTCATTGATTTACCAAAATGTATTTTTTATGTGCCATGTGTCTTCAATTACGTAAGATATACAAAAATTAAAAATAAATTAAAAAAAGTTGATTTTTCTTGAGGCTGGTGATGAAAATAGATATAGACCTGTTTACAGGAAAAGCCGAAGGTGCAATTTCACTTTTGAACCATATAACTTTAGATGTCCACCTTAGAAAACAGGCATTTCCTTTTTTTTATCAATTGTTTGTGTGCGTCATTTTTACAATGTATACTATTTCCCTGTTTATTCCTCGGTTCATCTCTCAAAGTGTTCCTTTCCTTTCAAATGCAGAATGTTCACTTTCAGAAAGAAAAAAGAAAAAACGGAGACGGAGAGAGCTAGGGAGAGAGAGAGAGAGAGAGAGAGAGAGAGACAGAGATGTGTATAGGCCTTGCAGCTGCAGGAGCACATAAAAGCCGGGCTTCAGCCAAGGCCCCTGCTCCAATGTGTAGAAATTAATTGAGTGAAAAAAATCTGCTGTTTAAGGTTGAAGTGGGTTATGGGAGGCAGTGTAACAATTGTTTTCTGTTTGCCAGGGGCTATATATCGTTCATTCTGGCTTTCTCTCTCCTCTCCGCTCGCCTCTCTCTACCTCCTTCCCTCCCCCCTTCCCTCCCCCCCTTACCATCCATCCACCTTCTAAGCCCCTCTTGCTCCCTCCTCTCCCTTTCATCAGTCTTTTATTTTCCACAGTCCACAGTCTTTTTGATTCATTTTTATCTCTGCCATTTTCATTTATCACAGGATTTTATTTTGGTATGACTAAACGGAATTTTCTAGCAATAACAGGCTCCATTTATGAATTGACGTTTTACTATATGGGCTAATATGTACGTTTGGTGTGGAAATCCAGCCACATAAGTGACAAACATACATACACTAACAAGGATTTTTTTCCCCTGAGATCCTGTCAGTCAAAACAGAACAAAAGTGCATAGGTATAATCATGTGTGTGAGTTTGCGTGTGTGTCTGTGCAGCTGTCTACATGCATGCATCATTATTTGGTGACAGTGACATTAACAGGGGATCGGTGTTGACACACAATGCAGAACAAGCTTAGCACCCCCTTGGGCTTAAACAAATGACTCATTCTCTCACCACATTTGAATGTGCAATAGAAACCCACAAAGGCTGTTGTTGCCTTTCATTTCAGCACTATCAACAAAAAACACATATAACAACAAAAACAAGAAAGCGGCATTGAAATCATCAGAAAGTGTAGAAAAAAGACAAAGATACTTGTGTTGCAGAGGACATGTAAGCGAAAACCTGTTCAGATTACTTTGAAAAGAACAAGGTTAACGCTGATGTAACAAATCAGAGAGACGTCGAATGCAAACAGAAGAAAACATATATTATGAGGAAGAGGAATAGAAGGCAGGAAGACACAGAGTGATGAACAAAATATACAACACAAGAGTTAATGACAAGACTTTTATCTGCATTAATATTTCCAATGTTGCCTAAAGCAGAAGGGTTAAACCTGTTTCCTGAGTTAAACTCCTCTTTAGCTCCCTTTCATGTAAAATATCAAACCTTTCAATATCACTCTGAGGAAAGCACAGTTGCTCACTCTGTATAATTCTATACAAACACTTAACCATTCTCTTTGAACTTTGCAGCTCCACTCATTATACCTCCTTTGAAGAGTGAATGTTGGAGCAATGCTACATTTTGATTTTGCAGCTTTTAAATGTAACACAGCAACAAATTACATCTAAACCTCTGTGTTGCTGCTTAATAATACATAGACCATGTGCAGAAGCCAGCAGAATAAATAGCCAAGTATAGAGAAAGATAAAGGTAGCCGAGATGTTCGAGTATAACAAATTCATCTCGTTGCAAACGTCAATACTCAAATATTTTCTGCAGATGAGGCAGAAAAAGGGTGGCTGTGGGATTGTGGGTCCAGCTGTACTGCCTTTATGAGCAAAGAGGAGATAATGTCACTCCATGATTCCTCCTCAAAGCCTTTGCCCCTATATCCTAAACACGGGTGCTGCGCTCCCCGTCTGAAGAATATTAAAAGAACCAAGTGTTCCAGGGACAGCGGGGGAAGGAAGACATGGCTCTTCCAAGGCCTTACAGCATCCGAAGAAAACTGCTGCTCCTGACATGAGGGTCTGACTTCGCTAGAGGAATGGCCCCATATTAACAGAGACAATCAGAGTAAGTGGATTTTCAAAATGAAGAGGCAGATGGAGTTAAGAAAGAGAAAAAGGAAAGGGAAGAAGATAAAGACATATGGAGAGCAAGGGAAGTAAATACCATATCCTCAAGCGCTATCAGAGGCATTTTGAGTAATCTATATAATGCATTTTACAGGTTTTCAGGAATAGAAACCCACTCTTAGACTGATGTCAATACTCAGCTGGCCCTCTGGTCCTGGTCTGAAGTCAGAAATGTTGGAGAAATGTGTGAAGCAGCCATAAGCCTGTTGTAGATCATTAAATTGAGATTTTACAAACTTGCACCCTGACATAACAACTTGCTTTCCAACAACATGCTTTCCTTTGAACTCCCAACCTTTAAAATCAAGAGAACCTACTGAATCACACATTGGTTTAAGGTCCAGACCAGAAAAGACCTTTCAGTACATATCACTGCACAATGTATCACTGGGTGTTTTCTGAGCAGAATAAATCTCTGAAGAATATTCCGGCCTGGATCTGAAAAAAAGGAGACGCCTTGGTTGAAAGTTGCTTATTAACATAAAAACCCAGGCCCTGGGTTACCGAGGGATCTATGTTTTACTCACGAGACCAAACAAAAACAGAATTCACAATCCAAGGAGTCATGCAAAGCCAACTCACTGCCTGCATTTCTCTGTTTTCTTCACCTTTTCTACAAACCTCCTGCCCCTACTTTGCATATCTGGAGTTGGTTCTGCTGTGCTTCTCCCATGGGGTTACATATATCAGACACCGGCAAACTCAATTGGTTTGGTGCACCAACAGCATCATTAAGGATAATGAGTGACATACCAAGAACCGGTAAGCATCCCTTCTTTCTGTTTCAATAGATTTGGAGGCCAAGAATCCCCAAAGAATGGAAACAACCATATGGCCTGCAGTCATCTCCACTCTCGCATTTGACTCTGTTCCATTATTCTTCTGAATTGGTTCTTACCACTGGAGCAGTGAAGGTGTGCAAAGCTGCTGGACAGTTCTCTCTGTTTCATTGGAACCCAGGAGAGCGGTAAAGGGCTAAAGATATTCAAAAGCCAGTCTTCAAATAAAAGTCAAATTCCACAAGCTTTAAAAATATATACATTTTTGGTTTTCAGGCCCTTTTTCTTGGAGGCATTACCTCCTTAACCTTCACAACCAAAAAGCGGACACCCATGGAGATGACTCATAACATGTGGCAACACATCGTAAATTTAATTTCAAACGCTGTCAATAATGTACAGCTTTTTGACGTGCACCCTACAGCGACCTCTCTAAAATTACCCCTCTTAAATCCAGCTGCTCGATTGAAACGGTGATAGCGGGGTCAGCATGAAAGGCAGACTGGGAGCTTAACTGCTGCTGAGTGATTTGGCAATTGTAAGAACTACGAGAGGCAAACTAATTACTGTGGTCTTGAAGGAAAAACATGGTTAAAGTGGACCCTCCCAATGCTGGGGGTAAGGCGTTCATTTGGGAAGGCTTCGGTTCAGTCGCTAATAACAACGTTACAACCCCCATTAAGCCATTATGCTGGAGAGGGGATTACTGCTTTAATCTACTGTGGTAGATAAAAGAAAGAAAATCACACAATAACTAAAATGGATATCTGGCTTCATCACCTACCTCCTGTGCATGGCAACATCTGCTGATAAATGCTGCAATTTCAAATATGGCTTTAGTAATAATTGCATTTGTTTCCTCTGTGATTTGTTATATACAACACTGTGACGGCTTTTCTATGATTTAGTGAATGTTTACCTTGTATTAAGCATGAGAACTATACTTCCTGTTCCTATGCAACCTCTCACTGACTAGCACTGTACTGTATGTGAGAGCAGGAGGTTAGGAGTTATAACCATGGAAACCGTTCTTTGAAATATCACACTCAGATTGGTCATAACTCCTCCACAATCAGGTAATTCAAAAAGGAAGAGCACGCTGTGTGAGCTACGAGGCAAACAAACTAAACAAGTAGTGAATAAGAAAGCTGGCTCCAGGAGAAGACAATGGAAACAGATCGATGTACTGTCTTTACAGAGCAGGCAGCTGACTGTTGACTTAAAGACAGCCAATAAGTTTGAATAAAAATGGAAAAGACAAACTTTCTTCTTTTGCTTTAGGCATTGCCTGTATCAGTAATCTGATCTTAATTTCACAGTTGACTTGGAGCAGGGAGAGGAGGGGGAGCATGTCACCTCTCAGAAACAGGGGTTTGTTTTAGTGCCCTCTCACATCTGGCCACACAATCTGGCAGTATCAGCACCTGCATCTGTAAATCAGTGCTACCACTGCTACTGAAAACACTTACAGTCACCCAAAGCAACTCTATTTCACAGATATGCAGCTACTTTGATTATAACTCACCAGTGCCACCCAACCTTGTGGCCATGAAATTGTGAAACGTTACTTTTTTTCCTCATCATGTTTTAACTATCAGACAAAAAACCAAGAAGCCGTGCCTCCAGAGAGTCTTTTGAATTCAGATATAAATGTGCTTGGATGGACAAAAAAATGTCAGAGTCTGATTTGCCGCAAAAATAAATTGCTAGACCCCTCATAAAAAGAGGAGTTAAATGTTGAAGGTCATGTGATATTGAAAGCCAATGCAGTGTAGCATCCAGCGTGCATCCACTAGCATCCACTCCATTACAACATTAGCAACTAATGTTTTGACATTTGTCTTCATTATTATCAATGAACAGAGGCGATTGAGCCACCAGCATGCTCCATTACCTTCCTTCATTGCACAGTTGCACAGTTGAAATCACACATTAGGGTGGATCCAACATGAAATGACAAGTTACAGGGGCTAAGGACGCACCAGCTGATTATTTAGGAGGTGGACAGTGAGAGGGTTGGATGAACGGATGGCGTGGTGGAGCTGAGGTAGCGATGGAAGTTAGGGAATGGTAGAGAACTGTATTGGCATTAGAGTCTGGGGAGCATGGGGGCGCAGAGCAGCACAGCACAGCACACCTTAAGAGGAGAAGCTCATTTCAATCGGTATAATTAGCCTGTGGTAATGAAATAAGTCAGAGGCACTGCCACCTTTACTTAAGAGAAAATCGATCTGCATTTTAGGGAGTTTATTAAAGCTTAGGAATAATGGGGAAAAAGGATAGAAGGGGTGGAGGAGATGGGGGGGTGGGGGGGTTAAGTCGACATTAACAACTAATCAGATAAGAAGATGTGCTAGCACAGGGCTTGACAAGAAGCAGATCGGAGATCAGCTGGAGTTTATCAAAGCAGATGTGTCTGACGTCTCTGCTATTTCACAGCGAGAAGCCAGGGGATGCTAGAGCTATGCATACAATGAGACCTACAGCCTGAATTAGGATGACATCACTCTGTGGGAGAATAAAGCCAATCAAATCCTGGTGTAACCTGACTGATACAGCCACTGGACATCCTCATTAGTGCGGCTGCAAAGGATTCCCATGGAAGCTTGGTCATGGCCAGGAGCTGGTGAACAACTTGAGCAGGGTGTGGTGAGATAATCACTGATGGACAACTTTCCTCAGGTGCCCCAAATGCATGCTGGGATGCTGGGGGTGCTGCTTGCTCATTTATCCAGCCGTCTGGCCGACTCACCTGGAGTGATGGGGGAGACGTCAGGAAGGCAGGCTGCTATTTCACGGCCTGTTAAGCGCTAATGCCGCAACATGCCCTGCGCTCCAACTTTAGGGAACAGGGAGCATTACCACCCAAGTAAAGGTTCTGTCCGTCTGGACAGCGGACTCAGAGAGTGGTGGAATGAAGAGTTGTGGAGGAAAAAAGGGTAGTACAGAAGAGGGAGTAGAGCAGGAAGATGAAAAATGTAGTGAAATAATTAAAAGAAAGGGAATTAAAAGGGGGGGGGGGGGTAGAGAAAGACACTTAAAAGAGAATCAAAAGTATAGACAGATAGAGGGAGGGGAAAAAAGAGTAGAGCCTCAGTTTACACGGGCTGCTGAGCCAGCACTGCGGAGCAGACAGGACAGCAGCAGCACACGCTGACATCCACTCCTGCCACGCTAGGCTGCCTCTCGCAGGCCCCAGAAGGCCCCTCGCTCCAGGACTCATAGCTTTTTTCTCGCCGGAGCCACTGAGCATCACTTGCCTGAACCACCCACAACACTCGTCCTCTCTGTGCACTAAACCTGGCCCATGTAATAACCACAGTACCTCTATTAGGGACTGGGTGTCTGGGGAATCAGAGCAGATACACAGCACAGCATGAGTGATGAAAAGACTCCACTGTAAAACAACTGAGGTTATGTTCAAGTTAAGTCAACTCTTAGTACTCTTGTATAATGAAATACGTATTTCAATGGATCTTCCTCTACTGCTTCGCAATACAGTTGTAAGCAGAAAGAGATAGCCCTTTATTCTTTCCTGTGGTCTCGTACTTTCAGTGAACTAAAGGCAAAGGTCAGGTGATTTGTATGTGCTTACAATAAACATGATGGGTCATGGTTCCCATCATAGGCTGTTTGCAGCAGTGATGGATCACCTCCTCTGTCAGTCTTGAAGGAAGAGGTGTAAGAAAGACATGACTCAGGTCTTCCAAGGTTGCAGGATGTGTACAGATAAACACAGTCTCAGCAGCGCAACTCAGCAGCAGACAATGTGTGCACTTTATTTTTAGGCACAGGCCTACTATGTGAAATAGCAGTTTTTATCTGCAGGTGTATATAAATGTATACATTTAAATGTAAAAATGTATTATTATATGTATAAACAGTTGTCCGTGTGATAGAGATTAGTAATGTTTAAAGAAGTTGTTGATTGTTATGTGTTCCAGCCCAGGGACTACAGATTGAAATGAGCTAATGTTTGAGCTAAATGTAGCATCAATAATTTCCTCTCTTTTTGAGATTATGTTATTTGTATGCATGCTCATTGTTTGACAAGGACATAACAATGATAATGACATGTTTCCATGCAGCCCTGAGTCAGTTCCTACCTCTCTCACCTTCACACCTTGCATTGGCACTGCTGCTAACAGCAATTAGCTCTGGTAAATTAGACCGGTTACAACATATTGGATCTCTCACAGCAGCATAACAGGATGGAGTTTTACACTGTGAACAGCCATCAGTCTTTCGATGTGACTCATGATGACTGTGCTTTAGTACATCCTCTATCTGACGTTGTTGCATACTGTACACTGCACACTTCAGGTTCAGTGTTGGGACAGCTTACTGGTTACTGCTACTGATGGACGTAAAATACTGTATCAGTCACCAGTGAATTACTCAATGTTCATGTCAACAATGCAAAGGAAAGTTTATTCCTTTAATACTCAAATGTTACATTTTATGCCCTCTTTTCCAGCACATGTTCAATGCACCTTATGATGTGAGCTACTGGGCGTCCTTAGCACCAATGGACACGACGTTGCAAGTGATCACAACTAAATAGCATATACAGCACAACATGTAGCTCATAAAATGAATCTGAAGTGTCGCCCTGGATTCAGGACTTAAATGTGTTATATTTCACGTGATTCCTCACCTTAAGAACCAATCTCCTTAGATATGGCTTACAAGGAAATGTCTTCTCTTATATTAATTGTAAAATGCTGGGACTGCTGGTCACAGAGGTCTGGGTATTTTTATACCACCACAGTATGTTTCTCCTTGTCCACGGTGACAGCTACGAAACCGCAGAAGAAAACGCGCTATCAGCGGCCAAGAGAAGAACCCAAGTTACAGTGGGCTGTGATGTGCCAGTTAAGAGAGTTGCTTTAAAGTGCTACTTTTCTGGAGCATTGACCAAAATTGATGCTGGAAAATAGGACAGTAGCATAATGTACACTTTTCCTGTTATAGAGCAGTGCCTCTTTTTGCTGACGTTGACCAAACTGATACAACAGACAGCAGAAGTAAGGTAAATGTTTGTGTATCTTCAGTGAAAGTCAGATTTTTAGTTACACTTTAGATATATCTTACTTGTATTTTTATAGCCTTGGAAATAACTGCACGTGTACAAGCCATGTTTACCAGACAGTAGTGTTGTCACGATACCAACATTTTTGTCAAGAATTGCGATTTCGATACTTTTCTTAAAAAAGGGGAAACCGTCTTAAATGTCATTATTGTGCTTTATTTCAAACCTGGAAAAAAAAGATCAAATCAAACAAACTACTTATAGTGGATGAACTACATTATTCAAAAGTTTACATTAACTTTGGATAATAACACGGGAGTAATAAATGGAGCGCTCTCTTTTCCCCTCTCCCTCTCATGACGGCCAGTCGTATCCGTCTCATGTAGCTTAATGATCCAGTAATGAGTGACCCGACAGTGAAGAGTAAACATATATATAACCAGTTTAGCTAGTTCCATATGTAGATAAGATAGTTAAGTGTGTTAGGTCTTTAACTTGAAGTACGTGTTTTGCTCCGCGCACTGGTCCTCTCACATGAGTGGAGCTGCGGCGGTGATCATGTAGAGCTGCGTGTTCTCCCTCAGCAGAGATGTAACCAAAATACTTCCAAATTTCGTTTCTTGCGTCTTTTTTGTCAACAAGCCGAGGCGCATCGGCAATACCACCCCCACTTGCAGCCATGCTCTGGATTTGTTACATGATATGACAGCTAGAGCGTGCATGAGAGGGGAGGCACTGCAGGCACGGCTGCAGGGAGTGAAAGCACAGCACTGAACACACACAGGAAATACGGCTCTTATTAAAACAATGTCATTCTTAAAGTACCAATACTAATGAAATGGACGAATCGTAATGCTTTTTAACAGCAGCATATCGCGATACCTTTCTAGTATCGGTGATACGTGCAACACTACCAGACAGGAGCCAGTTGTTTCTCCTACCATATCATCAACTAAATTGAGTAAGAAATGCTAGCTCTGCCCTTTATGTAACACAGCACTTCCCATCCCTTTCTGCAGGCTTATGTGTACTGCAAATTGCGGGAATTGACAATAACCTGCATTCACCTGGTAATATAACCGTATAAATGCATGCTGGCTGATTCTGGGAAGCCAGAACTGTCAGAAAGCAGAAACATTTGCAACAGTCTAAAACGATGGATGTGTGTAGTCCCAACAGGTTATCAGACCTCTGCAGGACCGGAGATGACACTGAGCTGGCAAGCGGAGGGAAGAGGGCCATTTTCTTAGAGTGACAAATATCTGGAGGAGTACAAACAGGGAGCAAAGGCCCTGTTGAGAGAACGCCTGAGCTTTGTCTTTGTCGCACTGTGTGACAGACTCACAGCACCGCTCCCTGAGGTGTGTGGTTACATGGTGTGTACATGTGCACACAGGGAAAAAGGACAGCAAAATCCCACATCTCTAACTACTCTCCTTTAACTTCTGTGCTTTCGGCACCTGAGAAAAACCTCACATTTACACTACTGAAAACTCAGGGAAAAGAATGTGATGTTGAGACGTCTTATAATCGGGGCTGCTTATATTTAATCAGGGTGTCAACACTGTATTGGCACCAGCTGAGCCAGCCAGACAGATTCATCCGGGCCTTTTATTGCCGTGGCTTTTATAGGGAGTGACGTGGGGTGAGGTGTAGGAACGCTAGCTCCACAGTACTGCTTTGAGCCAGCAAGATTAATGTAGGCTCTCTGGAGCAAAGGCAACATCCACAGCCTTAATAAGGTACAAACAATCGGTTCCACTCCACTGGCTTCCCAGGGAAAACTATTGTTGTGCCGCATTGTTTCTTGGTAAGGCTCCTCAGAGACACGGGTCTACTGCAGCATGTGACTGTCTCCATTACAGCCAGGGGAGAGCTCAGTGTAGACCTGTGTTTGTCTGTGTCAGGGTGAAGGTTGGCTCTCGTCCATCCGGAAACCCACCCCCACCTGTTCCCTCCAAATCCAAACTCTAGTAAGCGCACTCACCTCGACTCCTTGCACTTTCAACTTCATGTGATCCTCCCGTGTGGTCTTCCCGTCTTTCCTCTTCTTCCAGCAGTAGCCATCCTTTCTGTACTTCACCTTCTTCCTATTGTACAATATCATCGACCCATTCTGCGGCCTGGATCCGTGGAGACGGGACAGAGAGAGGGGAGAGCAAAAGGGAAAAAAGACGAGATGAGATGAGAAGGATTTTTTAGGCAAAGCTGCAGCACAGCTCGGGGACTCATTTGAGAGATGTACAAAGAGGCCCGACACAAATCTGCACCGGGCAGAAAACGCACCAGTGACTTAGATGACAAGACTTCTTTACGGTGTTTTTTAACATTGGTATGCAGAGTTTGACAATGAACAAAGCACCCTTCAGCACACATTTCTCCCAATGAAAAGTGTGTGTGCTGCGAGCGGCTTAAGTGACACCTTTTCTCACTGAGAAAATTACAAGAAGGACAGTGTGTAAGGCAAGTAGCTTTGGGTTGGGGGGTGCTGGAGGCAGGGGGGCTTCCTTTACTTATCTCTCATTCATCCAACTTAAATGAGTTGTGGTGTTGGAAGTCCCTAAGGGGGAGCGAAGATCCTCCCTCACACTCCATTCATAATTCATTCTCCCTCCACCAGACCACAGCCCGTAGGCTCATAATGACATAATGTAACTATTTGATGATAATCTGCCTTTCCACTTCCATTTGTAACAGAGGCATTTGGCGCTCAGTGTTAGACATTAACAGAAAGTGTAGCATAAAACATTTATGGCTTAAGCTACAATTAGTGAGCAGTTTAACATGCTTTTGAGTGGGTTTATTTGTTTTTGATTGTATTGTTGAGTGGCTGTGTCATCAGTATTAATCCATACATATGTCACATTAGTTTCCCACACACTTTTGCGCACACACACACACACTCAGTGTTTGGAGCCACACAGTGAAAAAGTAGCTGCTGAAGAGGCAGTGTAACTGTTGCTCAACCAACCAATCAGCAGGTGAGCCTTATTAGCCGTGTGCTCACTGCTTACATATGCAGACACCAGACACACACACCCAGACACAAACATATAAAATAATATAGCAGAACACAAACAACAAAAGCTGGGTAGATTTGTGTTGTCTCGAACAATATTCAAAATAAGTAATACCCGACGGTTGTTTTGCATTGTTTGGTTGTTTATTGTAAAGGTTTTTTCTTTCCACAAGGTTTATTTATAACACTGCATGCATCATTTTGCAGGGCTGCCTTTTGGGGCCAGGGCGCGTGTTTATCTTGGTATCACTCATCAATCATTTTCCCGGTCGGATCTCAGGGGCCAGCGGAGAAGGAGAAGAAGTAGGGGGGGGGGTGGGGTCCCTGCAGTCCCCCCTCTGTGGCCCCTGACAGCACCTTCTAATGAGAGACGCCACTCACACACTGACGTGCTCACTCCTTGCTGATCTCCCTTCTTCCCTTTCCTCCTCCCTTCCTCTCTCCACAGCCCTCTCTTCTTGCCGTCAGTCAACTCGAGCTGCGCTCCGGGGACCGTCTTTGTCTCCTCCCTCTCTCCGACTCCTTTCCTGCCTCCCCCCCCCCTCTTGTTTTATCTGTCTCAGGATTCCTTACTGCCACTCTCCCACACCGCCCTCTCTCCTGCTGTTTTCTCTTCACTCACTGCCCTCCCTTGTTCAGTACTCAGCATACTTTGCAGAAAACAACTATTAAACAGACACTTTTATTGGTCAGTTTGAAAAGTGGAACTGCTCAATGGCTGTGAGGGATATACACAAAGTATAAATTGTGTTCTAGTTTACAGCATCCGTAATGTCAGCCGTCGTCAAGGAGCGGTCATAAATGGTACTCATGAACTAAGAACTTTGCAGATTGCTGCAATCTCCACATATTTGCATCCCAAATGTCATTTGAAGGACACTCGTTTGACATGCCTGCGTCAGCACTTGGTATCAATCAAAAAGCAGAATGGCCCCCTCTACCAGGGCGATTCCTATTATTTGTTTCGATATCATTCTGGGTTTTGTCCTTCAAAAGATACAAGGAGCGTGTGCTTCTTAAAATGTAGCTCAGCTTGAGACAAAAAGATGGGCGCAGATGAGATAAGGCAGAAAATCAAATGACACAGGGCTATCTGATCTCCTCCAGAGCACTGGAAATTGGGGTGAGGCTTCGGTGTCAGAGGCTCCACGCCGTATTTATCGACTCTGCGCGAAAACGTATTCGCTCAGCTATTTTTGAGGGACTGTTAAGTAGATGCTATTTTCAATTCAAGGCACTTTGGACCTGGAGGAAAGAGCCCAGGCATCCACTCTGGAGTAGGTCTAAGGCAGAGGCCAGTCTAAAATGCATGCTATGGCAACATAATGTGTCTGTTCTCCTCCTGCAGTCTCCCTCTCCCTCCCACTCATCCATTTCCACTGTATACTTAGGCGTTTCAATTAATCTTATCAGAATTATACATATTTATACATGAGGGGAAAAAGCTAACTGCTCTGTTATCAAAGAAGCGTGACAGGAGGCTCTCTGTCTCAGATGCCTAAATGTGGCAGATTAATATGGAAATACAGGCTTCTGACAAAGTGCACACTGCCGCCTCGCTCCTCTTTGGAGTTTGCAGCGATAATAAGCTTTACCCTCAGGGTGGTGTTAGGCCTTGTCCAGTCCTTTAGGAATCATTCATTTACCCAGGTAATGGCATTCACTCAATCAGATTTGTTCATTTGAAAAAGTCAGGGGAGTGGGGGAGGGAGTGTGGGGGGTTTATGAGGTTGGTGACGTGTTCTGCATGGGTAACAAAGGCAAGGCAGGGGAGCCCTGGCCCACTGGCAGGCAATACACAGCTCACAGGCTCAGCTTCACTGTCTAAAAGTAGTAAAAAAGAAAGGAGGAAGAAACAGGAAGATAGAGAGGGAGACACAAATCTGTGTGAGTGAGAAAGAACCCCCTCCTCCTGGACAGGAGGACTGCACAGCTCTGGTGAATCATCATAAATCCTAAAATGTTCAGTGTTGGACTTTTAAAATGTTCTGACTTTATATAAACATGAAATGTATGGAGGAAAGAAAGTACAATCCCATTTTTGGTAACTGTAAGCTATTTTTAGAAGGTAAATAAACAAAACAAACCACAGATTATAGTTTGTCCTCAATATATTACTCAAAATACATGAAACACGCTATTCCTATTGTACCAGGCCCCAAACCACAACTATATCAAGGGTACTCTCTGTCAAAAGAGTTACAGAGAGAAGAGTTTGGCATGGTGAACCGGTGTAGCAGTAATAGCTGTAGCCCCTTTGCTATTGCCCATGATGCCCTTGGTTTGATTAATACCATTCATGCGTTTTTTCTCCCCAGCAAGCTCAACCGGCAATGCAGCCAAGAGGAGAGGAGAGATTACAATACAGTTGGATAGAGGAAAGGAAAGGAGAAAATAGGAGATCTGGGCAAAAGAGCTGGGCCGTAGAGGCTTTGAAGATCGGAGGGTGAACTGCTCGGGGCCCGAAGTGGCTCAGGGGGGCGGCGACACCTGCTGTTCTCAATTACCCCTCAGCGCCTTCAGCCATCACAGCCTTTACCCTACAGTGTCAGCCACACTCACACCTACTACTCATCCAAACCCAGCTACACACACCAACCCTATTACTGTAAGTATAAATATGAAGCAGAAATATGCCCCTGAGCCATCACACAAAAAACACACACACACACACACACACACACACACACACACACACACACACACACACACACACACACACACACACACACACACACACACACACACACACACACACACACACACACACACACACACACACACACACACACACACCAAGTTGCTGGTAACCCTGTTGCTCCATGTAGGGATAACATTAATGGCCAGACGAGTGACAGAACATCAATAACACGCTGATGCTGGTCATTACAGGTTCTGTCAATCTCAGGTAAAACATGGGTCACGTGTTAAAACATATGCGTCGTACACACATCTGGGGCTGTCGACACCGCGCAGAGGTGTTTCACGTGTAATGTAATTAGACTTCAAGCGAGGACGCTCTATTAGACAGCACATCATCTTCGAGCTTGATGTGTGAGCAGAAAGGTGCTGGCGCCACGTTGGGGGCTTCTATCTGGACGCATCACGTGCAATTGATGACTCGCAGATAAGCCCCCCCTTCAGCCCTGCCAAAGAATGCATCAGGAAGTGGGCCGTTCGCTAAAACTACTTTAAATGTAAATCTGCCACGGCCTCTGGATTGAGATTCATTGTCTGCGCTGCTCTGAACCCCTCCAACTCCCCCGCTAGTGTTCGTATGTCGAGACGCCGCAGGTCGCGCAGCTATTTGACTGCCAATGAGGCCTTGGCGCCCGGTCAATGTGATGCCCGCAGTTCTTACTCCTCCAGTCCCTACTGACCTCAGTTATCAGCCATGAATGCTTAATTATAAACGGTAATAACGGGGGTGATGGGTCAGTCAACTGGACAGCGTTATGTAACCTGTTTTAAATCATATCGCATCATCCCCTTTTTCCGTAACATGTTCGTCTTCATCCTCCCTTTTTTCGGCTTGTCTGCTAAACGTTTATCTTTAATGAGAATTATGGGGGAAACAGTGAAAGCCGCTAACTGAATTAGACTGAAATGAATCAGGAAGTTAAGTTTTCTTAATATGATATCCCGTATCTCCAAGGCTGTACAGATGGAGCTCAATGTTTGTTTACCCTATCCAATGTGTTCAACTAAATACAACAGTAATGATGAGCGCGTAGCTGCGCCCCTGGAGTTGTAATTCAGGGTAGGGAGACAGATCGTGCGCCTCCCCTCTTTTCTCTATCTATCTATACTGCCTATGACTGCCACAGAACTCAGGCCCTGGCCCATTGCCCTCCAGCACAAAACAGATGTTCTCCCCGCACTTATCTCAATGAAAAAATCACAGACAATTTACAAAGAATATAAATTACGGCCGTAGCTCCACATTAGTGTCTCTGTCCCTATAAGACCTTGTAAAAAAGGATAAGGGTGAATTGGTGTGAGAGGGTGGGTGGATTGTTGGGGGACAACATAAGGCGGATGGAAGCAGCAGGGGTGGGGGGTGGTGGTGTTGCTCTTATCTGGTCCACAGCAGCCTAGCAGAATGAGAGGGAGGCTGGTGACTGGCGGTGATGCTGCGCTGATAGCACTAAGCCGGTTTCATGCACATTTCAGGGAGGCTGCCATCACTACTCAGACTTAAAGCTTTCAGCTCCTGCCAGTGGATGAGGTTGGGACGTTATTTACAAATAGCCATGTCATACACTGGTTACACCACTCCATTCTCTGTGTCAGCGCGCACACAGCACACACACACACACACACACACACACACACACACACACACACACACACACACACACACACACACACACACACACACACACACACACACACACACACACACACACACACACACACACACACACACACACACACACACACACACACACACACACACACACAAAGCAGCAAGGGCTAATGTGCGACGTTGATGTAAAGCTTAGGTGACATGGAATTAGAATTTCAGTGCTTGTAAGGTTTTGGCTGTGAAGACATTTCTTATTCACTTGAAATGCACACTGTCGCTGCATGTGTGTGTGTGTGTGTGTGTGTGTGTGTGTGTGTGTGTGTGTGTGTGTGTGTGTGTGTGTGTGTGTGTGTTGCATATAATATGTTTAACTGGGATGAAATGTTTATGACTTTCAACTGCTTGCTCAAAAGGCATCCCACATCATGTTTGCTATTTTCAGCCTTTAGTCAGTATGCATATGCTTACTTGGGAATAGCGACTACAGAGACGATGATTCATACCTCACATCCCCAGCGCTAATCTTCACAAATCATCCGCGGTGTGTCTCAGTGCGTTGTAAATAAAGGTGCCATCCGAATGAAGCTTCTCTATCGCCCGGCTCATGCTGACGACTACATGCTGTGTGTATCGGGCATGTGTAGTCCTAAGTCCTGTAGCATTGCCTTATTATGACACTTTGTAAGGAGGATGCTTTTGTACTCTCAATAATGCATGGGCAGCAGCGAATTGAGAATCGCCTTCTTTTATGTCATGGGATGAAGCTGCTGTTTTAGGGGCTTACGTTCTCCCGTGGTAAGAAATACTAATGCAATTAAATCTCAGTCGAATTAGACTGCAGCGAGGAATGGTCACGTTTTCTTTATTAGTAACAACAACCTTGCTTTCTATTAAGACTAGGAGCAGGTGAATTCAGCCACAAAGATAATGAGGTGTTCTTGTTCTTTCAAGAACTCAATTCAGAGCCGAGGATCACAGATTTTTGTTTCTATTCATTTGCTTCCTATTAATGCGAGATTCAACAAGTTTGATCTTACATGTCATTTAAAGTATTTCATATAAAAAAATGCAGTATAGGAATAAAAAGCGAGGATTCGTCAGAAGAAGAAAATAGAAAAATAGAGAATAAAGACACACTTTATACAGCCGTGAAGTGTTAGCTGTAAAACCTTGAGTCTGTGCTGGCAGAGCAATATATTATTTGCAATTATTACTATATTCTTTAACCATATGATTCACCTTGTGTAGGCATTGCAAAGTGTATGTACAAATCTATTACACTTAAATTGTGGGGAATCATCCTAGAAGTCAGGGTGGGGCAAGGACAGTGTCTCCTCCCATCATGCCTTGTGCCAGGCCCAGCTTATGGATCAGCTGGACATAGCCCTCCTTGTCTGCCACCACAGTGCCACTGACCTTCCCCTATTGATCCTCCAGTGACGGAGCACAGCTAAGGCCAGCTATTGAACCACTTATGATTAATTCAAAAATCCTGCCTTGTCCACAAAAAAGGTAAAAGAACAAAGCACAAGCAGTATAGGAACAAGTGAAAAGAGGACGGTTAAAGAGCCAGCGAGGTCAAAAAAACTCTCCACTTTTCAAAGAGGGAAAGAACTACAGAGAAGTGAAAAAGTGCTCTTTACAAGCTGACCAAGCTATAAAGCACATTTAGCAGTCCCTTCTGAAACGGAGAAACACAGTTATCAGAAAGGGAGGCAGTAGAAAACTGGGAGTAATAAAAAAAAAAAAAAATGAGAAAGGGAAAGAGGCAGACAGGGAAACAGATAGAAAGAAGAGAAGGAGCTTTTCTTCCGCTCCATTCTGCTATTCTATTTTAGTCATGAGGATATACCAGTGAGGGCGCGAGGTTGAAATTGAGCTGTAACTCTATCTGTGTGCTGGAGCGAATCAGAAAGTCTATCCCACCTTTCACCTGGGAATCACAGCTCTCTCTGTGCCCTGGCTGGTCACCATACCAACCACAGCAAGGCATCATGGGATTAATTGGAGCCCAGGGCTCAGCGGCAGCTCAGGCACAGATAGAGAGTGAGGGGGGAGAAGGACGGACATCATCCACGATCAAGTGCTGAAGTCCATGCAGATCAAATTGAATTTCAGGCAGTGCTTGCATTGCAGAGATGATACGGTCTTGAGGTAGCACTAAACACATTGCAGTCCAAGCCACCTCCGCAGAAACGCTTGGACTGGATTCCCGGATGAAGTTCACGGCATAGCGCTCGCCTTCTTCTCTGATCCCTGAGTGTGGTTTAGGGATTTTACACAAACACTGACACACTGTGATTCGCCTCCGTAAACACAACCTGTGCCAGCATGTTGAGAACACAGAGCGTCAACACTGGCAAGCCTACTGTGTCAGTGTGGTCTTGATAAGACATAAAAGGGGAAATGACAGGTGGAGATAAATGCAAAGTCATCTTAGACAGCAACTTCACCGGTTAAACAAAAGACATTTCAACTTTTGACCAGGGACTGCTGTTGATTAATAGGCTCTGTCCAGCAGAAAGAAATGACATTAGGATAATTAGAAGCTATTTGCTTGAAAAAATGTGAACTGCCAGTAGTTAAACTCTTAGAGTCATAACCTTAATGTGGTGTGCTGTATGTCAATGAGAAAGTAATGTTACTTTGATGGCACTGCCTTCCCACAACAGCTAAATCATATGATAATACATGCTGGTCACTCCTGTTTAGTTGATGGCAGTTAAAAGTAATGTTCATTGGGAATACTTTCATAAATGCAGTGGCTGCTCTGAAATAAGGTAATTTATGATTATCAAGTAGAGCTTTGAGGAGCCTTTGCACAGCTGCAAAACTGTTGCGTGTGGCAAAATCGGTATGATCCAATTCTCTAAAAATTAGATTAGAGCTGCTCAGCTGGCCCAACATCAGACTGTGGTTGTATTGGGAAGCTTTCAGCATGAATGTGTGCAACAGTGTCAGTGTGAAGCCGGGTATTTATTAAAAATCCAGGATCAAAAATTATACGCACCCTTAAAGGTGCCATAGAAAGCATCTATCTGGTATTTGAAATTGTTCTCTGATGACTACAAAGAAGGTATATAACTTTGGTTGATCCAAAAAATGTCCAGATGCGGTTTTACAGGCCCATTTACAGCCCTATGATTTGGTCCTAGAATGAAACAAGCTGAATTGCCTTATTTGGGGCTCATTTAAATAATGATGACGAGCTCTGCTCTGATTGGCTGGTTTACAAGGAACAATCCATGGCTGCCTCAGAGCACACACAAGTAAATGAAGTTCGCGAAACTGTGAGAGATGAACCATGGAGGCTATTGGCATCCAACCTTACATGTTTGAGCCTTTATCGGAGGAGGAAACCGTGAATTTGAAGAACAGCCAGTTGGTCGGAGATTGGAGAGCAACGTTATGGAGTGGTAAGTGTTAGCGTTAGTGTTTCCAGCAGCTGGTGTATGCAACTGTTGGGGCTGGACTACCGTGTGTGACGTAACACACAGGGATTGTTGTAATTCGCCCGTTTTACCGCTGTGATTTGCATATTCGTGATTTGCACGTGAAGGAGGAAACGATGGTGTTTGAGGTTCACGGTATGTCAGTTCAATGTACCGAACTCTCCTTATTCAACTATAACAAGGTAAATACAGTTTTCCATTCTATGGCACCTTTAAACAAAGTAAATAGAAAAATAGGCTGAGGGAAACAAGATACCTAGCTCTGTTTACTTGTTGACAGTTAAAAGTAGGCCATTCTATTCCTGTAAATGCTCTGTGTTTACTGCATAGTTAGTTTGTTAACCATTGACCATAAAACAATGGCAATGGGATTTCTTTGGGTTTCTGTATATTATTCTGTAGCAGCACAACTGACTGGATTAAATATTTCAATCTTTTCTGTAAGTAAATAAATTATACTAATAAAGGGTATTTATTTACACATTATCATGGAGACTCTTAGGTGTCTACTGCTGTTAAACAAGACTGTATACCATTTTTAAAATAATTTTTCTGGACTCACGATGATATAAACTACATTGTAAAATCATTTCTGACATTTTTGTTGATCTTTGCTGAGTGTGTGTGTGTGTGTGTGTGTGTGTGTGTGTGTGTGTGTGTGTGTGTGTGTGTGTGTGTGTATACTCCAATGGCAGAATGGGGGGAAATAAATAAGGAATGGGGAAATTGACTGAAAGGAGAAGGGTGTGGGTAGTGCATGATGTTATGGGTGAGTGTGTTAGTCAAGTGGTCCCACAGGCCCGATGCTCTCTCACACTCAATTTCTCTGGGTATGTTTGTATATGATGACCTTTGACCTTGGCCCCTGGCACATGTCTTAGATCACTCCGCTGCGTCTCTGATGTATCAGCTGGGGCCAGGACCTCAGACACACACGGATACAAACACACACACACACACACACACACACACAGCACGGCTGAGCCAAGCAGAGGATAAGTCAACTCTACATCTCCTGGTTATACACAACAACAGTGATGGGCTTTACCCACACAATGAAGATGATAGACTGTGTGTCCCGCAATGTTTATCTACTGCCGACCAGCTACGCAGTCTCCCCGCAGCCATTTACATGTGTACACACACACACACACACACACACACACACACACACACACACACACACACACACACACACACACACACACACACACACACACACACACACACACACACACACACACACACACACACACACACACACACACACACACACACACACACCTGAATACACTCATAAAGTAGTCAGCAAGGCACACCTCTAATCATGGCCACCTCTGCCTTTTCATTTTCCAAGTTCAGTGGCCCATTGAGCTCCCACACACTAAATCACATCAACACTCTCTCCTCCATAAATGATCCTCACACACACGCATTCTCTCCTTCCTCCCTTCCTCTATCGGTTTCTTAAAAACATTCTCAGACACACACAGACATAAATACACGGACAGAGACATACTCAAGCGCGGCTGGCATGATAGTGGGCCTAGCGTCATAAATCATTATCCCACACAGCTTGGGATGGACTAAACACAGATGCAATGAGCGTCTAGCCTTGCCCTCCAGGAACGGAAGAGGTGTAACCCCGCTATTCCAAAACCATAAAATGTTTATCCTCAGTCTGGCACCGAGCATGACTTACACACTTCCTACAGCAGCATTTCCAAACTACAGCAGAGCACGCAGGCCTAGCACACGGGCCTAGCTGATTGACTATTTCCCCCATATTTGACACACCAGTGAGTCTGCTCATCAGTCACTTCAGCAAGCAGGCTGTGAGAATTGGACGAGTGGGGGGTGGGGGGAGCAACAGCTACAGCATGGCAAAGAGTTTGCTTCTGGCCCTGTGCCGCATATAGGGCCTGGCAAAGGGAGATGTGCTGTTGAATGAAATCAATGATGTAAGTACAATAGTATACAGAACTTTACAACTCATATAACTCTTTAATATCATATTCTGCAGGGTTTTCTTTGGTTAAAGGGTATGCAGGGGGAGAGGGGGCTGAGGTGTATCTTTTACTGTCGCCCTGAGAAGATTATAAATGTATGGAATATAAAACTAAAGCATGACACACATCCCCCTTTCAGACACATTTGGTCCCTGTATAAACTGGTGTTAGTACGTGACTTGAAGCTGTGATTTGCAGCAGAAAATCATCATGAATGTTTTTCCTTTGTGATTATATACTGTGACTGAAAACATTGAAACGCTGACTTTAATTAAATATGTCAATAGATTGGGTTAGTTGAAAGCAATAATATTAAGTTTAGATACAAACTGTTAGGTTCAACTTAATATTATTGCTTTCAACTAACCTAATATCGTTATGTGAAATTTGATGACATAATACATTAAATTAAATTCAGTTTTTTCAGTTTACCACGTGTTTCTCTGGGTAACTGGGTCAGTCCTGATAAGATGAGGGGTTTAAGAGAGACAATCGGTTTTATATATTTGAAGGACCCCACCATCCCCTCCCCCAAACAAAGATCATTTTGCTGCTCCTTTCTGAAGCCCCACTGTCCTACTCGGCAAAAGTCTAGGAGGACAATGATACACCGCTGTGCCCAGCGTTGGCATTGTGATGAACTACTTCTCGAAGCAATCATGCGGATTTACATCATCCCTTGACATTTAGCCTCACACTCCAAACACTATCAGTGTGGGGGGGTTATCTTGTCTCTGTTGGGCTTTTGAGTGGGCCTCCATGCATGTGTGTGTGTGCGCTTGAGGAATTAAATATCTTTCCCTGACATTTAGCCTCGCTGTCCACATGGCGCTCTGCGGGAAGACGCAACATGGGAATGCCAATCTTGAAATCCTGCAACATATTATTTTCTCGTGTGTGTCTATGTGTGTGTGTGTGTGTGTGTGTGTGTGTGTGTGTGTGTGTGTGTGTGTGTGTGTGTGTGTGTGTGTGTGTGTGTGTGTGTGTGTGTGTGTGTGTCTGTTTTGTGCAACCGTGTCAGAATTGGAATACACAGTTATTAAGGGGGGAGGCCTGCCACTCATGTGTCTCCAGAGGGTGAGGAGACCAGACACCATATAGGAGGGAAGAAGAAGGGTAAAAGCAGACTGAAGGGAGAAACAGAGAGAAGCACAACTAATGAAGGAGAGGAAGGGAGTGGTGGAAGTGTCAAGGCACCAATTGTAGTGCTGGGCAGGAGCAGTAAAGACAAGCTAGTGGCCTCTGCAACTTTAAGATTGCCATTAAAATCTCGCCTTACTCGTGTTTATGGTTGGCTTTGTGTGTCAGAGGAGAAGGGGATCGTAAAGCGGGGCTTTGTCTGTCTGCCATCGATTTATTTCCTTCGTTAGGGTGATGACACTGCCTGCTTATGATGTCCTAGCACCGACTGTAATTACAAAGCACTTCTGTCTTTATTGATGTCACTTTGTTAGTTTAATTACGCTATATTGGGTTTTAGAGCCACAGCAAGAGCAAAGCTATGATGTAGGGCAAATATCATCAATGGAACATCCTCTTTTGAAGATGTCGGGGGCAGAGAGTAGGCAGATAATTATTTCATAGACATCTAAAATAGACCCTGTGCATCTCAACATCTAGAAAGGCAAAGAGAAGGTAATCTGATATTTAATGACTATTCTGTCTGTGTTATGACCAAAGTCAGAGGGAGGAGGCTGTGGATGTGATAAGAGCCTTAATGGAAATGAAACACCTGGGTTCAACCTTGAGCGCGACTGTTTACGCACCCAGTCCCCAGGTGCTGGGTCGACTGAGAGTCGCGAGGTATGAGAACCATTGGTGTGTTTGTGTGTGTGATCACAAATGTGTGAGCATACAGTGTATATATGATGGGAAGGGACCCAAGGGGGAAGCAGTGCCATATGAAGGTGACCCCTTGAGGGAAAAAGGAGGCGGGAGAGGCCACCTGCTTGCTGGTGGTGGCAAAATGAGGGTGACAGCCATCCACCTGTCTGAGAACACTCATTCCAGACCCCATCTGCCCACCCCCTTTGGGATATCTCCTCCCCTGGGGACCCTGTGACCCTCGCTGTCTTCCACTTGACCAGGCCTCCTGTCCACGGTCCCTACGGCCAGCTGAAACTGCCACCGCTCACCCGGAACCAGAGGCCATTCGGGGGCACTGTATACAGTCCTATACATCCAGGATCTGCAGCACACGTTTGCAGTGTTGCTCTGTTTCTTCTTTGCTTGTTTTAAAGTGATACAGGCGGCCAGACCCTTTGAATCACAGTGTACTATAAGTCCTCTGACTTGGCTAAGTCATTACAGGTAGCCAACAGGGAAGGCCTTTATTTGCTCCCTTTTTTCCTCCTCTGTGATGTTCCCCAAACTGAAAACTCATCATGGTGTTCTGTAGCACGGATAATCGCTGGCCAACAACAGAGCAATTTGGCAACTCAAACAATGGTCACATATAGTGCACTGTCTATTTGTCACGTCTTTCCCTCCCTCTCTTCTCTCTCCCTCTGTGCATGCAGCCGTCTGTGTTTCTTGCCATTGTAGAGTGGAACACACAGAATTATATTCTCTTGCCAAACAATCCACCCTGTGGATGGATCTCTATATTCAGGGCCGTCTATCTGACTGCAGTTAGACCCACCCTTGTCTCCCCTTCAGACCTGTGGCCTGGCACTGGGGCAGTGTTTGCATTCCTCTACGGGCTTCAACCACATAACAGTGTGGGGTCTGTGTGGAAAAGAGACTACAGACTTCAGATCTCCAACAGCACTCCAGGGCTGACAGGACCACTATACTCTGTGCAGAGGAATATTTGCTCTGCTACAGAAAAGGTGCAAAAAGACAGATACAGAAAGTATGATGGAGAGAGAAAAGGATTTAAGAGGTGGAGGGAAAGGTGGCACAAAGAGATCGAGCACACTTAAGATAAAGAGAAACGTTGGGTTTTTGCTTTAGAAGAAAGTGTCTTGCAAAAAGAATACTGACTAATACTGAAAAAGTGTGCACAAAGTGTAATTAGGGTAGATTGGGACTTGGAGTAGAATCTAAAAGCTGGATTTCTGTCCTCTCCGGCTATTCGAGCTCTCTGCTTGCTCTGCATGATTGCCTGTTGATTCGCAGCATAGTGGTGTTACCCAGGCTGCCTCCCTGGAAAAGACACAATGCTACTACTTATTCATAGTTGACATCACAGGGAAAACCTGAAGAGCTGGACTGCTTCTACTACAAATCCAAATTTCTTGCAGAGTAAAAAGTTGAGGAAGACATGAAGAGGTCCCCAGAGATACAGTATAGCCAAGGTGCTACAATGAGCCAGGAAAATACAGGTACCACAATAGTAAGATATTGAGGTGTGGACATCAAATAATGGGAAATAAAGAACAACAAAATAATTAAAAAGGTAAGAGAACACAAATTGGAAAAGAGCAGAATGCAAAACTAAACGGCAGAATTAGTAGAGTAAATGTTAGGTCTGAAAAATGTCATTGTTGGATGAAACATGTGGCCCATCACTGGCTCTGGGGAGCTGGCAGCTAGGGGAAGGTAGTAGAGAATAAGGTGATTGAAAGGGTGTTGGAAGCAGAGAGCTGTGCTTTGATTCTTGCTCTGATGCACGAGTTAATGCATCAGTGGTGCAGTTTCTGGCCATTAGCATGCCTCTGGCCATTACACATGCCTAGTAGCCAACCTCATTAATGATAGATAGATACAAACATTTATATTCCCTCACATGCATGTACTCACATACACCTTGAGTAATGGTGTCCATACAGTCAAGAACATGTCTACTAAATCAAATAATGGTGTTACACAGATTCTAATCATTTGAGGAATGTCACAACGCCGCCTATTCACAATTCAGGGTACGACTACCATTATTATCAGGCCTCCTTACTCTGTGAAACACCAGAGTGGAAAAAAATAGAATAGTCTTTGTAATCTAACTCTATCTCCAATCCTCTGAAGGTTATATCACATGATAGCTGCTTTAGACAGAAACAAGCAGTCTGACCAAATTTCTAGATTTATTGGAGGCAGCGGCTCCAGGGAAGTCTGCAACAGATGCCAGTATTGTGTTGAGTTTTTTGTTACAGCTCAATCCATCTATTACCACACATCTGCAGATCTACACCCATGATTAAAAAAGATAAACAAACTACTCTCATATATCTTTGCTTATCACAAAGCACTAAACTGTCTCCCACAACAATAGCATTAGTGAGTGTTTTGGCCAAAGGCAAGAGACAGTAATAGATAGTAATAGGGTTTACCACAGCACAACAGGAGGCGCAGACAAGGGAAGGCGCACTGACAGCCCGAAAAAGGGAGAATGTGTAAATATAGAACAGTGGGAGATGGAGAAAAAGTGGTTGGAGGATAAAAAAGGAGACTGAACAGGAGGAAAGGAAAGGTAAGGGGTAGGGAAAGGGAAGGTCGGCCTCATTACTATTAGACCTTCTCTCTCCCTGCAGGCTCAGGTGACCCCAGCTCTCTAGCCCTCTGCCTTGCACACCACTAATCATTTGGTTTTAATCACCGGGATATTCTCCCCCTTTGCCCCTCCCCGGCCCTCCTCCCCTCTCTTCATGCCCTACTGTGCGCCCTAGCCTTTGCCAAGGTCCAGCTAATTTTATTCTAATTGGCCATTGCCTAGGCTGGGACTAATCTGCCTCATTGTCCTTATCCATCCGTCCAACCTGTCTCAATTCCACACACTGTCCTTCCTGTTCTCCCTCTATCTTTGTCGACTTAACAACTTCCCGCTTGTTTCTTCCTCCCCTCACCACTTCATATCTCTTTCACCTCTAATTTTTCTTTTTACCATATGTTCCCATTGTGGCCTTCACTCTCCCTCTCTCTGTTCGTCTTTCATGCCATTCGTTGACATCACAGTTGTGCGAGCGCTTTCCAATTTCTCTTCTTCCTATCCTGTTGACCTTACATTCCACCAGCCTTGATGTTGTCTGCCAACAGAAAGCACTGTGTGACTGCCTTGATCCGCACACAATGGAATGAAAGACAAATGTGAAGCTGTTCAATTAGGTAAACCTGATGGCTGAAGTCTGTTGTTCTCACTTTTCTTTATGTAGGAGTGAGAAGACTGAGTCAAACGACAGTTAAAAAAATGAGTGTGCTGTATGAAGAACAAAGGGTAATAGGATGCCTGCTGGCCAAAAAACACACAGACTTAGAAGGAAACAGAAAGGTAGTTTCCTTCATTTTCTGATTGGCTTGTGGGAAAATACATAACCTCCCTGAGATGTTATGCATGCTGTTTTACTTGATGTGATGCTGTATGTTGCATGTGAACTATAAGTTTGATATGAAGAGAAACCACATGATTTATGTGTGTAAAGGAGAGAGAGAGAGAGAGAGAGAGTGTCTGGGGTTTGATTTTGGTCATGTTCATTTACCTCATCCCGGCACAAGTCTTGTCATTAGTGTTAAAGTTAAATAATTTGAAGTCAGGAACTAAAAAAAAAATGCTAAAAAGGAAGTCCACACATGAAATATTCATAGCTGCTAGCTAACCGACCTGTTGACAAAGCTCTGAGCTCAGCATTCAGATCTCACTGTACTGGTCATTATGGCTAACTTTACCTGTCGCTGCAAGCCAAAAGAAGCATAGAGGAAGATGGAAATCCTGCATTACAATCACACGCTACAAATCCTCTACTTTTCTTTTCTCCTCCGGATCA
This sequence comes from Eleginops maclovinus, assembly GCF_036324505.1. Taxonomy (NCBI): domain Eukaryota; kingdom Metazoa; phylum Chordata; class Actinopteri; order Perciformes; family Eleginopidae; genus Eleginops; species Eleginops maclovinus. The sequence goes on along the minus strand of NC_086349.1, from coordinate 21,673,596 downwards.
ACAGCTCCAATAAATTTTCATTACACCTGTGTGAAGCGCTTCAAATAGAGCCACAGAAGCAGAAACTAATTACTTTCTAATTTATTGACTAATGGCCACAGCCCTGGGAGACAGCTGCAATTGTTCTAACAGTCCTGCTGCTCAGACTGCACTCAGGTCCACTTTAGATTCATAACCAAAATAATTTATCATTACAAGCACATTAAATTGAACCGTATAGACCATAACAGTGGTAATTTATATCATTTTGTTGTTAGGGATGCATCTCCCTCCCCTGACTTGAAAGCATACAATCTTTGAGATGGGATGCGTCTCTAGCCAGTCGTTGTATGTGGCAGGTTCACTTTGTTCTTCAAAGACCTCTTTGTGTTGTGCCTCATTCAACATGTGTTAGGGCTTACAGTAAAAGGGTGACAGAATGTGTAGCCTTAAAAAAAGACAGATGACTGTGACCAAAGATAACCATGATTTCTGTGAGCGCCTGCATGACTTATATACAGGGCATGATTTTTTAAAAAGCTGGCAGTGTATGGAAGTAAACTTTCTATCATGATCCACCATCCCCCCACCCCCCCCCCCATCAGCCTGGCAAACTCTATGCTGATATGATATTAATTTTCAGCAATTGCCTTTATCTCATAATGCATCTCTTTCTTGATTGGAACAATGCCTTCCAGGATGTCAATGTCCCTATCAACAGGGCACAAATGGTCACTCAGTGGTTTGAACAGCGTGATAACAACATTAGCCATGTGTCAAGGCTTCCTTAATCACCACCGTGGATGCCATTTGTGCATTGATGGGATATTCAGAAGCAAAAGATGAGATGGCATTTTCCAATGGCGTCATTAAGATGGAAGGCCCATATGATCATGCAAATTCATTATGTAAGCAGTGATTAGCGTTGACCTTGCCCTCTACGAGGTGAGTGGTCTGAAACAGTGCCAAAAAAAGCAACCAATGTCTGTAGAGCAAGTGTGTCGCCAGTATGTAAAACACATCGAGTATGCGTATTTAAAAGCTGACAAAATGTTGTTTTTTTCATAGACTGTTACCTTTGTGAGTCATTTAGGTAAACACAAAATAAATCAAGTCTTATTGAGTCATCACAACACATCCAGGCGACACCATTTCATGCTGGTGTTCCTGTATTTGTATTCTACGTTTTATGTGAAAGAAAAAACAACATCCTCAAGGTTTAGGAGTTTAGCCAGATTTCAGGAGGAAGGCCGTTGGATCTATGGGAGGAATTCCAACCTCCCACGGCAACAACCACCGATCCAACCATGTTGATAGTACCAACATTGTCTTGTGTGGTGTTACTAGAAGCTTAGTTGACGGTGTGGCCCTGAGGGAGGGTCTGAACAGTAGCAGTCTGTCTCTGTGGGAGGCAGCCACCATTCACACCTCCCAGTGCACAGACATGCCAACTGCTCACATTTACATTTCTACCCGATCTGTAAAAGCCCCGCACGCACGCACGCACGAGCGCGCACGCACGCACGCACGAGCGCGCACGCTCACACGCACGCACACAATACAATTCAACCGTAGTTTGTCATCTGCAACAACAGTGACGTACCTGACCTTTTCCTGCAGTTTCTTCAGTTTCTTGTGCTCATGCAGTGTGTGCCTTTGTTACAACCTGATAGACTGGAAAGTTTACGAAATAGGTCTTAACGTGTTATCGTCTGGCTGTAAATCTTCATTCATTGATTTGGGGAACACATAGAGGCAGCTCGCATATGTATCGACAGTGGCAATATTAGTGAATCACCCATGAGATTTATAAAACTTGGAGCAAAACACACTTGTTGATTTTATTTGACCACCAAACAATCATTCACATGCATAAATTGAAAAATGGGTCCACAAATACCACTCTCCCCTTTCTCATTCTCTATGTCCTCCCCTTCAGACATTTAAGCTTTCACAGGCTGATCAATAGATCCACGAGGCCACAAATACAGAGGAGAGGGTGTGTGTGTGTGTGTGTGTGTGTGGGGGGGGGGGGATCCCACGGGAGAGGCAATAAGGACATTGAGAATAAAACAGAGACCAGAGACACACAAACAGAGAGAAACACACACAAGCCGTCCTATATTCCCTAGCCAAGTGGTGACGTCAGCCTCTGGATAATACACAGCCCACCTAATGGAGCATAGCCAAGGCACGATATGTGTGTTTGTGTGTGTAAGTAAGTGTATGCGTGAAATAATGTCTGACTGAGAGAGTTTACCCGCTACAGCAGAGGCAAGGAAAGGACACACCACTACAGTGGAACACACACAAAGTCAAGCACAATGGCCATTAAATCAAAAGCAATCTCTCTGCTCCTGGCAATTCATACTCGGAGTGCTTTCACACACGCATGGACCTTTACATAGACAAAACTGAAAACTACCCATATCCAATACACTGCATTACTATTAGGTTACTTTAAAAGTGTGGAAAGAAGTGAATGACATTCCCATAGTACATCCTCTCCAAACCTGAACAAAATGTGTCAGCAGTGGGAGTATAAAATCTCTGAATGAGAGCTTTTTGGCAAAGGAGATATGGAGAGAAATCAATTTCAGGGCCAAGTCTGGTGCCAAGGACGTCCAGAAGGGCATAGCTTTGTTGATCTGTTCATATCAATTTGCTCCCTCCTGCAGACGGAGAATGCCACAGCGTGCAGCGCTGCATCTTTAAGGAATATCGCCCTGATAACGGTGCCATAAAACACATCATTTTACAGTCAAATCATCTCTGTCTCAAATACACTTGGAGCGGAAGCCATTTTCAAGCAACATAAAGTTTAACATGGCGCTACATCTGCCGAGCCGCTAGGTTCCACGCTACATGGAACTGTGCGATTTAATTAGGGGACATGGGAATGTGTTGTGGGGTGCTGCAATGAGCCCCACCCTCTCTAACCAAACCTGATCCCTGCTGAACCTGCAGCCCTCTCAGGAAGTGGTGAGGGCATACTGAATTACAGTATCTGGTATGCACTCTGACAATAGTTGTAAAGTTAGTCGCACCCGTGTCATTAAACACCGCAATAAGTGACAACAGTGTGGCACCAAGTCCTTCCGTTTTTATCAGCCTTCCAATTTATATTTGTAAGTGATACAAAATACCAACATTTCAACCAATATCCATAAATGATGTTAAACATCATGAATATTTTAGATATAGCTAATGGCCCATAATGATGTTATTATATCACAATATTGCTGCTGGATACAAAATGTATAAATATTGAGGTTTTTGTGACCATCCGACTATCTTGTCTATGTGGAATACAGCATTTCATCCATCTGAAATAGACCTTTTCTACATGAATACATACTGAAAATAAACCCATTCAAAAGCTAGAGCAATTTCACAGAAATGCATAGCAAATACTTAGAAAATAAAGTTGAGATTTAGATGACTTGCTTTGATAGCCATTAGTCAAGTGAGAAGTGACTCTCCCCAGCTGAGATAACTTTCCGAAAAACAATGTCTCCCTTGAAAAGTCATAACGAAAATGTCTTTTAAAGTTTCCCCTGATTTCTAATGGAGCCTCCCTCCACTGAGCATTTGAAATACTTGAGTGAAAAGGGACCGGATCACTAATGCAGACAGTATAGATTACAGATTTCAAGGGTAAAAGTTTGATTTTTACCCTGAACATGTGAAAGCAGGCTCCCAATATAAAGTTAATGGATCAATGCTGATGGAGGGCTGAGAATCGTGAGGGCCCTTACCACTTTGTTTTGTGATTTACCAAGCACAACAAGGATCATTGTGCTCTGTGGACACTTACTAAGAGCAAAATGATCTATGTTCAGTTTGAAAAAGAAAAACGTGTCAGGTCTTTGGACTACTGCAAACACTGCCTCGTAAGACTCTAGGATAATTGCTTACTTGTCACTTGTCACCCAAAAAGAAAGCACTCTGAATTACCCTAATTTGCCAGAAAAAGAAAAAAAAATATTGGCGTTGTTTTATCTTTCTGATAAAAGACTGTGGGTCAGAGAGGATGGGCCAAATTGAGACACAAAAGGAAAAGTTCAGCTAAAAATTGGTGGAATTTATTTGTTTGTCTAAATTACTATGTCACTTCTGCCCGTATAATAGAGTGACAGGGAGGGAGGGCTGGTTTGTTGGGTTGAGTGCCTTTTAAGTAGCTCACCCTCTGGTTCTAAACACAACGCTCAGTATGCCTGCTAGCCCGTCCCCGAGTTTCTCTTGCAGGGTGTGTAGGTAATGAGGCCCTCCTGTAGTGCTGCGCTCCACTCCTCTGTTGGTGCAGAAAAGCGCACCCCCACCACGTTCTGACATTCTGACAGATCGGAGCCGCGGAAAGCATATGGCCAATGTGGCAATGCCTCCGACGCCCTCCAAACTGTCGTAGGGCTCAGGCATAATGAGCGGAACCGAGATGAGCCCAAGTCCTACACATAGAAGACATTAGTCATCACACTTTCCTCATCTGCCAGACATAGGCTAGAAAAAGGTGAAAGAAACCTCTTACCTCGCAAGAGATCTCCTGAATTTGTGACTTTCCAGAAGAAAGTTGTGTAGTTTAGCATGGCGGAGCCAGACAGGAAGTCTCTGAGAGAGAGCATATCTAGGAACACTGCCAAAGAAATTGGTTTTATGAAACAATGTGAGTTCTCGCAGATATATAGAACACTACAAATGTGCTGGTTTGGTGGTTTGGCTGTATTTTACATGCCTCACAACATGGAGTCAAGTGGTAATCAGTCAGGGTAGAAACAGAGAGGGCTGACAGAGGCAGGAGTGAGTGATGGTGTGTTTGGCCAGGAATTCACCGCTTTTCCTGTCAACTGTCAATGCCGTAAGTGTCCAGAATCTGAAGTCCACAGCGACTAGACTTGATTTTAGATAAGGCGCCCATCCAGCCGTGCCCTCGACATGGCCTCCCTCTAGCCCAGACCCCTCTGCCAGTCTCCTTTCCTCTCTCTGTCTGGTGTGTTATCCCTGACCGTCTAGACACTTCTCAGCACACGACCCCTTACCTCAGCCGACCTGGGCTTTCTCTCCACACAACGCTGCGTCACGAAACTGGCTGGTTGGAGAGCTGTAAAGAGCTACTGAAAAGGACAGAACAATCCCAGACAGTACTCTCTCTACTGTCATTCAAGTTCTTCACTGAAAAGATCAGCAAATGCTGCTCAGCACTGCGTTTCAATCCTCCTGCAAGACCAACTCAAAGTACCACAATCCAAAACTTAGCTAAAAGTTATCAGAGCGTCTCGAGGGTTGACTGCAATTGTGCACGATCGTAATGAGGCAGCGGGAACCAATCATTCAATGATGAAGACACACCTCTGAAAAAGAAAAATAACAATTGAAAGTACTTTAGCCACTTTTTGTATGGCGGGGAGTCAAATGAATGAGAACAATGAGCAAGCCAAAAGGCAATTACAGAACGGATGGTTTCAGGTACAGAGTGATCTGCTCGTTGCAGTCAAACCACCTGAGTACCTCTGTTATAAAGCTCAGGCTGTCAGTTAAAAACAAGCGTGCATTTGAGAGAAACAACTCTAAGTTTACCAAAACTTTTTGTCAAGCCTCTGTGCCCTCATTGCCCAACAGGTGGAGAGTGGTCACTCGGGTTAGGGACTCAAAACCAGTTCCAAATTCAAATGTTACAAAATGGTTTTTGCTTTCGGTTTCCAAACAACAAAATGTTGGAACTATTTTTTTTTTTTCCACTAAAAACACAGAGCTATGTTTTTTGTTTGGTGTTTGTAAAGGTACTAGATTTAAAAGCACACCTGTAGACTGCACATGTGTCTTCTCTGCTATGATACCAAAGACCCGTTTGCTGTAACACAAGCACAAACCCACAGTGAATGTCTTTTTGCAATTCAACTGGTATACAGTATTCAGCGTACACTGGACCCTGAATTAGAAAGTGTGAACTTATAATGGTTAAATCATATTAGTTGACAGTAGGAACTAGATTAAACTGTGTGGAATGAATTTACAAGTTCTTTAAACCGAGATGAAAATCTTTGACTAAGCACACCTCTTTCAGCCTTGCCTCTTCATGAATTGGAATTGAGAATCGCACAGAACTGGAAATAATAAGCGAAATGTTAAAAAAAAATCGATCCATACCCAATGCAAGTAGACACCATACATTCATACTAGCCCCCATTGAAATCCATGTAACCCTGACTTACTGCAGTAGAAAGCATCGGTTTGCAATGCATCAACGTCACTTCCCTACGCACAAAGCAGAAGCCTCACACCCATGACTGATCTCTATTAAATTACATGGATTAAATCAGAGATCCTTAATTAGGCCCCAATAAAAACGTCATGTGGCTTTTGAAACCTCAGAGCATGCCGTGATTGGATAAAAATGTGAAAACATACTAAATGAAATTGGTTTACCGCTGAGTGTGCGCCCCATGACTCTTGAGTATGGCAGAGGGAAAATAAAGTGAGGAGAAATAAGTAAGAGGGAGGAAGGAGAGAGACACAGATGCAGGACGAGAGCGAGAGGGGAGTCTCAGGGCGAGTCACACCTCTTTGCCTCAGAAAAGCTCTTAAATTCCATGTGTGACCTAAGGGAGAGAGCTCTAAAGAGTAAGCCTAAGATGCCATGATACAGAATGTTCAGACTGTTACGGAGCACTGAGCTAATACAGTCTGCCACAAGCCACATGGAGGAGTGCTACAGGCATGACACAAGGCTCCTGGAGAAAAGCCAATCCTTGCATGCATATGTGCATACCCAACAAAAACCTACACATAAACACTTCTAAACACTCAAGCACACGCATCTGGGACTTGCTGCTCTCTGAAAACTGGAGCGTGATGCCTCACGGCTCTTCAGGACCCAAGCATCTCCTGGTGTCAGGACGGCCAAAAGCTTTTAAGTGCTTTAAACTCATAATAACCCTAATGCTTAGTCTCCCCCCTGTGAGCACTGTGTTTGCTTGTAAGAAAATGAAATGCAAGTGAAATAGATGCAAAGATGGGGGATGCTCAGACATGTTTGGGGTTGCTGGGGATTTGGCGTCTGCAAAGGCATTAGGAAGGCAACCGGAGAGGAAATAGGCTTCCAGGATGCGTTACCCGGCGACAGGAAAAGTTACAGCGTAGCACCGCACACATTGGATCTCTATTCTGCCTCTTTTCCTCTTGCACATTAGCTTGTTATGTTGTTTGTGATGTTTCTATTTTTGAAAACATGGGCATAAAAAAAAAAAAAAAATGCACATCCACTGCCACAATGCATGTCAGGGAATAGTAAGCACACAAACAAAAAACAGCCCCCAACCACCTTCCCACTCGCCACTAATCCTCTCATGCCCTAATTGTGGGCGCTGTCACCCCCGATTCACTTCTTCTGGGAAAGAGAGAGAGAGAAAAGAAGCTGAGGCTCTGCCTGAGAACAGACCACACCGTCTTCCCCTAAATGATTCCTTTTGCCAGAGGACACCAGAACGGTAGGTGGTAGTCTCTCACCATTACATTTCACTTTTATCTCACTTCCCCTTTCCCCTTCTCCTTCTACCTGTCATTCCTAGCTCTCTTCTCTCTCTCCCTCTCCCCTTTCTACTGTAAAACGCCTTAGGTGATTATGGATTGTGCTGGTGGTGGTTGGGGAAGCGAATCCCTGTCTTTGTTTCCTTAAAATAGGTTTAATATACAATTACCCCACGCATTTGTGTGTGATTGTTAACAATGGGCAGGGAGGGGAACACAAAACCTCCCACAGCACTGAGGTAAACCAGGCAATCTACACATTAAAGCCAGAGAAAGCAGGCTTGGTTAATACGGGTGGGCTACTTGCGTCAGTGGTTAGCGCTGGTAGATTGCATTAATCGTGCGGTGTCTGCATATCAGCGAGATATGCAAGAAATCACTCCAGTCAGTCACTGGAGACACATTAAAACAGGCTATTAAACTTTGGCATTGGATCTCTTTAATCAAAGAGGCCATCAGTCAACTGAGCAGGATCCCACACCACAGGCCTCAGAAGAAGATGCTAGGAAGGAGCCAGTGACTGGTGGCTGGCTGTGTTTCGACAGTGTTGCTACAGTTGGGAAGGCTACATTGGATCGGAGCCATGCCAAGCCATACAGCAGCCCTCTATTTTCCTGTCTGGTTTTTCTACCTCTCCCTCTTTTCTGTCGGTCTTTTTCTCTCCTTTCTTTCAGGCACAAAACCAAGGAGCACATTAGGTGCTGGTGCTGCACATTTTGATGCTTGGCTGTCACTGTATCATTGTCTGGTGACATAAAGCGCAGTAAAGCACTGAGCAGTGATGAAGTGGAGAGGTTTTAAACCTGTGCTCACTGGCACATTTCTTGCCTTTCAACCAATGTCATTTGGAGAGTGTCATCATCCCACTGTGAAAGTAGCCAACCCCCCCACTCCCCACCCAAAACACTAAATAGAGAAAGAATAAAAAAGGGAGAATGAGAGAGAGCCTCCATCTTGGCAGTACTTGCTCCATTATTCTGCTTGAGGCTTGATTAGACAGAGGGGGTAATTTACGAGCCACTTCATTGCCAATTCAACGGGCACATCACCTGTAAATAATTGAAACCCTTCATGTCCATTCCGACATAATCATATCGCTATCATGTTAATGTATCCAGCAGTGCTTTCCTTTGGGTCAGGCGCAGGACTACTTTAAATCTTGGCTGACCTGTCACCATAACTCTCCCGAGCACCACCCTCTAGCAAACAGAAAAAAATAAAGATGAAGGACTGCACGTAGAAATTATGAAAAATTGAAAATACAGTCAACAAATACAAAACTTGCAGGTGGAGGGCGCCCGTTTTGCAATGACTTGTTAATTATCTTGGCTTATGATGTGGATGGAGTAGATTCATCACCTTATCAGTCAAGCAGTGATTTAAAGAAACACTACAATATTTAGATTGCAGTCGGCCATTACAATGAGTTAAAGGAGACAAGGAGGACGAGAGAAATCAAACCCTTTGCTTTTAATCGTTGGGAATTGTACCATCATGGGAAATACTTCTCTCAAACACTTTTAATAAGGAAACTTGATAAGAAATTGATAGCAATTTTTCTTACTTCATTTAAAAGAGTTATGAATATTAATTATCCAATCTGAAATGATTCTCACCTTTCATTCAGCAAACTCCTCTCAAATGTGACAAAAAAAAAAAGGATTTGAATAATTTATCAATTGACTTGTATTTGAATTGATTAATTCACTGATGCAAAATTAATACATGGCTATCCTCCACATTCCCAACCACTCTATCCTCTCCCATCTTTAATGAAGCAGTTAAAATAGTAAGGGTCTTGCCTGGGGTAAAGTACTGACTGACTGAAAATGAGCAAGGGTTGGGGAGGGCTAACACAAATCTACCATAATGAAGATGTCTCATCACAATCAACAGGCTACAGTAGATATCTTACAGAATAAGACAGGTAAGAAATACCCAGAGTGCTTCATGCACAATGAGCTAGTATTCTTTAGGGAGCAACTAACTGTATGGGAGCAAAAACCGAAAAGGCAAGTAAGAGATAAAAGTGGGTATGGAGTCAAACTGTGCATGTCCATCCTATCGGTAAGGGGCAGAGGTCAAAGTATCTGTGTTTTCTCCAATAAGCAGTCCTCGTTTTAGAAGGAACATAGCAAACTAGGTCTATTCTTTCTTGGGCATCATCGTATAAGGGGGTCAATCCTGCCATTTGCTGTTTTTTTACACATTGAATGGTGCCACGTGGCAACTCATCACCTGATGTACTTCCTGTACTGTGAAGCTCAGCTGGGGCGAAGAAATGGGACAGAATGTGTGCCAATGTGTGTGTGAGTTTGTGCAAACCCATGTTGTGCCTGTTTTTCGCCGGTGATTCACCCAGCTCTCTGGCAGCCATCCAGGACCTATTTTCTCCTCTTTACATAACAGCAAACGGTATCACTAAAGCCATGTGTCCTGTCCTTTCTCTTCCTCCTCCTCCTCCTCCTCCTCCTCCTGCTGTTCCTCTGCCACTTCCTGTTCTTCCTTCCCCCATCCTCCAGTTTCCTGTATGTGTGGGAACTTTTAGCCCTAACTGTGCGTCGCTCCCTGGTGACACTGTTCCACCAATGGCACCGTGAAGTGACAAGTCTGGAAGAGGCTTTCTCAGACCACACCCAAATCACAGAAGCCAGATTTTGGGGTATAGCATACGATGGTGCGTGGGATGAAAGGCTGTTTCAGACTGAAATGCCCCCTAGAGCTGTTTAAAGGCCCAACATCCGGGATCCGTTACACCATATGCCTACAGGACAGCACCCAACTGGGCTCTGGGGCGTGTCGTGCTGTAAATAGGGACTCGCAGTCACAATCCTCCCCACGCGGGCCAACATACGGCTCATTGCAACAACAGAGCTGAGTGACGAGGACGTTGCAAGAGAGAGTGGAGGGCAAAGGGGGGGTTTGAAAATAGAAAATCAAGGAGGAGAAGCGAGAGGAGCTAAAGAGTGTTCAGTTTAAGGGGGATGAGAGTGAGAAATAAGGCAGTGTGTCTGTGTGTGGAGAGGGCCAGTGTGTGTGTAGGAGAGATGTGTAGGCAGGGTTTAGTGTCTGGACTGCTCAGTGACTCAGGTGTGAATAATACGTTTGTGTGTGTGTGTGAGAGACCAAGGGAAACAGAGTGTACTGAAGAGCTGGGTCGGAGCAGGGCCGTGTCTCGGTGGCTGGGGTCGGCTCTGCTGTGTCTATGGCCCGCTCCATGACAGCCAGCCTGCACGCTGCTCACCGGTGCAGAAGCGCTAATTGAATTAAGTCTTTATTATCAGGCTGCAGAGGCAGCACTTCTCCCCATCTCGGCCCGCTTGGCTGACACTTTCTCCTTGAACACCTGCTTGACATCAACTTCCTCCTCTATTTATTTATCCCCTCTCTCCTGTGGCCAGCCACTGGCTGCACTCCTTACTCCCCACCACCTCCTCCTCCTCCTCCTCCTCCTCCATATTGGCATAAAGAGTGAGGATAGGCCTGCTTGCTTTTCATGCTGCTTCCTTTATTTAAGTTTCACAACACTCTTTGCTTGTATAACCTTAGCATCACAAAACGTATTTACTTCTTTAAAAGCTACACTGTCGCATTGCTACGAACACCCTACACTTGAATGTTAATTTCCATACAGAAATGACCACAAAAGGATTATTTCTTAGAGCTGATCGTGCCCTTCCAGGCCTTTAGCAGCAGGCCTGGTGAGTGTAGGGGGAATAAAGGCGATAAAGCTAGATGATGTTCTATGTTCTATTGAATAGTCTCCGGTGGGCAAGCTTGGCCAGGGTAATATACAGCAGCTGGGATGAGAACTAACATATATCTAGTCCCCTGTCCATTTCCACTAGCCTCAGGCTCAGGCTGCTTCCCTGGGCTCGGCTTGGGCATTACTTTAGAGGACAGACAAACAAGAGGCACTATTAAGTTGGCCAGGAGTCTGAGGGCCCGGCACTCGGCCCGGCACTAGCTGTAATCTATTGACCGTTTGCATTCTTCCCCCCATGCCCCAAAACCACAGGACTTTTCTCTTTCTGTCAGTCGAATCCATTGCTCTCCTCCCTCAATCTCTATCTGCTGTTTACCCACTCTATTCCTCCTTTTTTTTCTCTCCCTCACCCTATGTCAGCTCAATCCCCCTATATTCCATCTTTCGCCCGCTCTTTCGTCTGTTTGCGTATATCTTCTCCCCCCTCACTTCTTCTCCTCGTCCTCCTCCTCACCCCATCCATCACTATTCCTCTCATCTCCATCTCGTCCATTCGCTTCTCTTATCGACATGTTTCCATTTTCTAAACTGCTCTCGCTCCATCATATTCACTCTGTCTTTGATGGCTATTTTTCAATTCATCTGTTTGTCTCACTCTTACCTCATGTTCTCCGGGTTCACCTCACTCCTGTTTACTCTGCTTTTCCCTGGTGGGCTCTATTTCACCTGGCCCACCTGGCCCCAGGTGGGCATGGCCGTCCTTGTCAGGGCTGTCGAGTATAGGTGGAAGCAGCGTGAGACGCCGTCCTCCAGGGCCCGCCAGAACGGGGCAGCTAGGGGAGACGTGTCACTGTGCAACAAACTAAACTTTTCCTCATGATTAGTTGGGATAAAAACATCAGAAAAAAAGGATAAGCAAATGAAAAAGATGAAGGAGTTCCCCTCACCAAATAGTCATTTTACATTTCGTAGACATGTTGGCTTTTTCATAACTCTGGTTTGATCCAGTGCCATATGTCCTTCTGTCTTGGTTTCAATGAGATTTGATCTAATAACTCCTTATCTTTTATGCCTTTGTTTCTGTTTCTGTGCCTCTTTCTTTGTGCCTACCCATAACGCTATCTTCCCCCTATGTCTCTTTCTCACTCTCTCTCTCCCCTGCTGTTCCTGTCCTTTCCCACTCTCCTCTGAAACTCTGCCAGCCAACGAGTGCCACAAAGCATTAGTACCAAACACTATCAGACGCCCTTCTCAGGCACATCCTACAAATCAGCCCCAACCTCCAGTTATACGCACATAGACACACACACACACACACACACACACACACACACACACACACACACACACACACACACACACACACACACACACACACACACACACACACACACACACACACACACACACACACACACACACACACACACACACACACACACACACACACACACACACACACACACACAGTCCAGCCCTTCCTCACACCATGTGCCAGACTAGGTGACAGAAACAGAGTTTACACATAGGCATGGGGAGGTCTTATTCACAGTGGCAGACTCACCCAGATCCTAACTCCTGTAAAAAAAAGAGAACATAGAATGCACTAGCCCCATTTATAATTCAAAACACATCCACGCAGTTTCATTGGTAATTATGCACGCACATGCCATCTGAATGCATTCATAAAAGCCTGCATATGTTCATCCACAATGCATTTTTCGCATGCGAAGTCACGCATACGCAAGAGTACATTCACATACTGTACACAGGCGTAAACATCCCCTCTTTCTATTTCTGCCAGTAACACAAACACACACAGATCAACACAGGCTACATACACAATAGCAAATACCGTACACAATAGCAAACAAACAGTCATTAGTAGATTTCAGGCTGCCTCTCAGTTCTGCTCTACTCTGTTGTTGGTGTTCTCGTGCCTCTGGGGTGGCGCCGCTGCTGTAGGTTTTAATAAAAGCATTGTCTTTGGAAGCTGTCTAAAGGGACTCAGTTTCATTTTGGAGAGCTGCTGCTGCTGTTGCTGTGGATGCGAATGTGGGAGGAGAGAGGGCTATTGCGTTGGGACGTGGGGGCGGCAAGGTTCAGTGTCATTGCTGGGCCCTCCAAGGACTGGTGCTTATTGTTTGATAGTTTCAATATACAATGTGTGCAAGTGTGTGTGTATGTATGTGTGTGTGTTCTGTGGTCATGTAAGCACATGAATACATTTACAAACTTGCCTAGAAGTCAAAGTAAAACCCTAGCATAACCCTCAACTTTAACACTCCAACAGCTGTAACAATTCAACTCTATGTTTGTATTTTATGCAAGACAGGAGATCATAGAAATAAGCCAACACACATACAGAGCAATCTGGATGACAGGCATAGAAGCATTCTCTGTGTTATGAGATGGTGTTCACCAGCCTTATAAAACAAACAGTGGAGGAAAGAAACACTAATGTGCAACTGCTCCATTCATGAAAGCATGTGCCATCCAGGGGACGCTCAGGATAACGAGCTATCTCGATACGACACACAGGTGTCCATTACCTCTTTGGGCTTACCAATCTGTGACACCCTGTAGTCAATAGTTTCTCCATCTGTCAGCATACAAACACCTCTGAAAGAGCCCCTCAAGGAGACATTTGTGTCATTTATGATGGACAACAAATGCCTGCTCTCAACAGGAACACATTGTAACGCCCATGATGAGGTCAAATCAAATGTTATTGCCTAAATTTGGCGCCACACTATTTTTTTGCCTTCCCTCTGTTTTCACTCTCCCACAGGCACCTTCAGATCCCATCAGCTGAAGCATCATGGACACATACTTAAAGAGGCAAATGGAAAGAATGGGTATGGCTATCTGGAACCATGTAGGAGAGCAAAATCCTAATTGTCCCTTTAAGTGTGTTCCCTCCTGTGGAGTGAAGGTGCGGGGTAACGGCCATCTTAAATCACAGCCTGGTCGCGGCCTTCATTAAAGCCATAATGCCAGGCTCTCCTTTTAATGGAAATGGAACTCAGCGAGGCTGTGGGTGTAAATTAAAGTGTAAGGCCCGGGTAGGGAAAGATTTCCCCAGCTCTGACAGGTGCGGGCTGAATTAGCTGTAGTGCTGTTCAAGCAGTCAGTGGGAGAACACTGCTATTGATTTTAAGCACTGTTGCACTTCCTATCTGAAAGGGAATGTGTATTACTAGAGCTAGGCACATCAATCACTCAGCATTCCACCACTCTCCCCTGGCACGCTTCAGATTTTAAAATGATAAACAAACAGAAAAAGACCCAAACAAAAGACAACGCATGTTGTACTGCTCCTGCATGGCTGATGTGTATTAGCCGTAAAACACATATGTGCATGTAATTGCTTCACTTCATCTCATCTTCCTGTTGACAGGATTCCATCTATGTTCATGGCATGTCCTGCATCGCGTGTCACCTTGGTCAAACAGCTAGCGTCAGCTCCTTGCGCTCTGGCTGTGGCCCACTACCATGTTTACGACCCGCATGTGTCAGAGTTGTTACATGCATGCGGTGCAGCCATGCAGTGCACTGCCTCTCTGTGTATGACCCTGCTGCTTATCTTTGGCTCCCATCATGCCCCGCTGACCCTGTCTACAGGCGCTGGCAGGGGGAGAATTAGCCTACTTAGCCTATTCCCCACAGGGGTCAACCCACACGCAGACAGCACACACCCACAATCGGACGCAAACAAACCCGCCCGCATGCACCTGAAGATGTGCGATGACAAATGATAAGGCAGCACTTAACCACAGGTGTCCCGAGTTTGACCTTTCACCCGTGACCTTGAGCAAAAAGCTTTTTATATAGAGGCCAGCTATCAATCATCTCCCATCAATCACACATACATGCCGCACCCTTACACTCCCCCCAACCTCTCCTGGCCCCAACATCCATCACCATGCTGTACCCTTTCACTGACATCTGGGAAAACACACGCACTTCACACAACCTCTGTTGTCTAGAAAACACACACACACAGTGAGTACACACACAGACACACATCCTGTCTCTCAATGACGGCTGCTCTAAAACATCGAATGTATTGTTGTCAGGTGATCTCAGGTATAGACTAGGGGCTGCTCCCTGGTGACACATTTGCTGAGAACCTGCACTGAGACATGACATGGGGCTGAAATCCCAGAGCGCTCTGGCAGCTGAGACCACAGCGTAACAGACAGGGACAGTCACTAGATCAAAAGTGTCTCTCATTTCACATATATGTCAAATTTAGGCTGTCTTGTGCTTGAGGAAGCCAGCGCCATGACATTCTGATACCCTTCACAGTCCTTCACCTTTTACTTAATCTTTTAGAGCCTTTCATATTTGTGTTTTAGTGTAATTTACGGCAACATAACCTGTATTTTCTGTGGAGGGTAATCAAACTAATACCAACTTCGCAGGCTGAATCAAATACGCCTAACATTGTTTTGGTGAGTTGAAGAGTAGAAAGGACATTCTTGATAAAAAAAACAGGTGAGCTCATTGCTCTTTTGGCCCGTGCTCCATAATTACACCAGAGAGCGTATTGTAATTGGCAGTGTCTTTATGCAGAACTATTATCAATGTCCCTCCGAGGCAGCAGAGGAGAGGAGGGGGTGGGGAGAGGTACGAGACGAATGGGTTCTATATCAGTGAGCCCAGGGTCCATTTACACATGGATGAGGACTGCTAATAAAGCCAGCGTAGCCAGGCAACATTGCAGAAACATAGAAAGGAAGATTTTATACATCGAGCTGATTCCAAATGCATGAAAATGTAGACTTGAGCAAAGGGGACATTGTGTTAACAGCTGTAGCGGCGAAGTGATTGTGTGGTCTGTCAGTGAAACAGTAAAACATGTGCCAGTCTGAAAGCTGTCTGCTACTATCACATGTAGAGAAAATGCTATAAAAGGTGGGATGCATTATTAATTATTATTACAAAATATTATATAATTACATCACAGCCAATGCTGCCACAAATTCTATTCATTTGCTGACATTAAATGTTCCGTGTTTGCTGAAAAGTCATCGAGAACGCGTCCTTTATTTGCAAATTGGCCCTATATGTTTCTGCATATATTAACTAAATAAATTAGGCGAATAGCTGGCACCCCTTTTGTAGTTGAATTATTACAGTAGCTGTTGGCATTTTGTTCCACGTGTGGGTGTAGCGTCTGAACCAGACAAACACCTCCAGCTCCAACCGTGTTGTTAGCGGTGTGTTGAGTGTGCAGACCGATAGGAACACATTAACATTACATTGAAAGCAGGCACCAGTGCATGTTATGTTAATTGGCAATTATTAGTCAATATTAATATTCTATCATTTATCCAAAACCTGTAAACTTTTCGGAGCAGCCATCAGCAACCTGTAATATTAATCATCCTACACTGAACTTGAAGAAGGTTGCAAGCTATGCATAAGGGAAATGCTCTTGAAGAAAAAAATATGTAAAACAAAAAATGTAAATGTGGGCTTCCTGAAAGTAATACTTTTAGGGCTATGAATCTTAACTTGTGTTTCAAAAGAGGGCAGAAGTGTAATTGTCTTACCTTGTTTTAGGGGATGTGGTTAGCCATTCTTCATGCTTTTCAAATGTTATCAAGTAAGCTGCGATCTCCTGTGAAAAAGAAAAGAGAGAAGAGAAGAAGGGAGTGAGGCTTAGATATGTCATCTTTAATCATTGTTCTCTTGTGTTTGTAATACATCGGTGAGACTGCTTCATTGATATTCAGACAGGCTAACCGGCAGCGCAAACACAGGAAAGACGGAAATAGGGGCAGTGTCGGGGAGCTCAGGCAGGTAAACGGAGACTGGTAAAAGTAAAGTGAAAGACAGAAGTGGAACGCGGCTGAGGTCAGATCATCTTCTGAGACCATCTTTGTTACGAAAGCTTTGATCAAGTTCTCCTCTGAGGACATCAAGGTGCTCTGAGAAAGATTGATGTCTCTGTGTTTAAGAGCGAGCAGCTTTTAACATTTTTGGTCCGATCCTCCCCCAAATCCCTTTGATCTGCCCTTGACACTCCTCTATGGATCAATCCAGTCTTTAACCTTTGAATAATAGTTACACGCCAGTCTCACAATATTGACATGCATGTGTACTGCCAGAACAAAAAAAAAGGGTGTAAATCCTTCAGTCAGGTGTGTACAAAGAGATATAGACACTGAAGTTAAAGAAGCCCAAACTGCCACGGGTATAATAGAGAGAGTTCAAAGACTTTTGTGTTTCCCATTCTCGCCATGCCTACTGCATCAGTCTGGGAACACGAGAGACCATACCATGCCATTTTCTCACCAAACTAATGGGCAGAAATAAAAGCACTTTGGATGCTGTTAGACAACCTAATCATTACCAGCGACAGCCAGCAATTCACTCTTCAGCAAGAACATTTGTCAGCTTCTCAGACAGTAAGAGAGCGCTAGACACAAGGGCAGACTTGCTGCCATCTTCTAGAAAAACATAACCTTTTTACTTTCTTAGGATGTGCATCTCTCCTCAGGTTGGAGTCAACAAACCTTTAAGTGGAGATATGTTATTCAAACACTGTCTTTCTTGAGTTCAACCATAGACTGCATTTATGTTAAGGTATGCGCCTCCTTCTGGGCTTTTTCGTTGTTGCTTGGTCTGTCCACATGGGGCAATAATGTCTTAAAAAACACCAGCTTCCTCAACAGGAATTTGAAAAATACGAAACAGCACAGTGCAATTACAAAAACAGGGCAAGTTCTCCTTCCCTTTTTATTCACCAGTGTAATAAGACTCCCATTGACTCATCAAGGCTGTGTCACAAGTGATACCTGGCGAGGACACCCAGCACAGTGGCCCTTACGGACCCTGCAGGGCGCTGTAGTGTGAGGGGTTCCCAGGCTGGCGGGGGTCCCAGAAGAGAGGAGGGTGGTAGCATGACTGGCAACCTTGCCTCCAGGTGCAGGCTGGGAGATAATGCTGCGTTGATTAACTTCCTGTTCTCCTACCATAATGACCGGAGGCAGTGAAGCCATGAGAAGATGAATTGAGAGAAAGATAGGAAGTGGATGAGGCTGTCAAGAGGAGCTCAGGGCAGCTCCTCTGCTGCATAACTTCTGCTATACGACAGAAAAAAAGCAATGATGAAATGAAGTAAGTTATACCTAAAGTCAAAAACCTTGTCGCTGGAGTAAGCAAAAAATCTTCTCTATAGGAAGTTTAATGTTAGCTGTGCCAACAGTAATTACAATGTTCACAGGGAGAGAAAAAGGGTCAAAATAAAGTTTCTTCTCTGCATACATTTGTAAGTAAATTAGACTAACACGGCAGTGATTAGATTAATCCCTGCTATTCTGTGCTCATTTTGGGAAGGATAAAATAACGGGAAGCTCCTTCAGTGACCTCTGAGTTAGCACATCACTTTTGTCTGTAAAAAGCAGCCACAGCCCCGGCCTCAGTGGCAAAGAATGAATAGAGGGCCGCATGGTCTCGTATTTAGAAAGATAAATAAAATAGAAGTGAGCCTCTACCTCTGGCTCTTTGCGCACCCCTCCCTCTCTGAACAGATGCCAGGGATTATTCCAACCCCCCGACCAACCATAAAGGTGCAATAATCTTATGGTGAGGAAACAAACACAAACAGACGTGCAGCCATTAAACAGCTGCAAAGAGACAAAGTTTGCATGGGCGGCATAATGAGAGGCTAGCGTGCGTTCAGGTCGAACAAACACGCTTGCCGGTGAAGGGGGGGGGGGGGGGGGGGGGGAGCGGTGTGCTGAACACTGATGGTGCATCAAAGTCAAACCCGCAGCTGTCAATGGGCTTCGGACTCTATCTGCTGACCTCAGTGCCTCTGGCCTGCTCTCCCTCACTGGGGAAATATTCAGAAGAGCCCTCTGTATACACAGCTCCTTCCTCCACCCCCTAGGTCAGAATCCTGCTTGTGGAAGGCTGTTTGTACTTCCTTTATGCCTCAGTCTCCCCACTGACATGATCCTAGCTGAGGTTTTATCTCCTGCAGGTGCTAAAATATATACTGTACCAGTATTCTGCTTTAAATTGAGGCAAACTCCCTTCGAAGACTGATCTAAATAAATAACAATCAGCACAAGCTACCGGTGAACCAGAGAGTGAGTATGAGCAACACCTCTTCTAATTGACACGGTGGTTGCAAAAAGGTGGGGGGTTTCATTTTCCAGGGGAGAAAACAACCCGGAGCTGTTTGTTGTAACCCAGCCATCTCATTTGTTTCTTTGTCTCTGTAAAAGCTGCGACACACTGTTAGCACAGGGGGCCGCCCCAGAACATGACGGAGCAGTCTAGCCGTTTCAGGGTTGATGGAGATAGAGAGTGTTTGTGTTTCGTTACAATCAGACGACCTGATTAGTGGTTACTGGCCTGGGCCTGGCACTTTATTAACATGCTCTTCAGAGGTGTCACTCCTGTACTCATCAGTGTGTCTCCTCTCTGGTTCTCTCTTCTCATATCCTCCCTACACATTCTCCAATATATCGCTCACTCACTCATATTTCTTCTTTTTGTTCCTTCTTGCCCATAACCGCTGAGGTGAAAAGGAAAGGCATCATAAGAAAAAGATTTCATTTTGAAATGACTGGCTTTTAGTGTCTCGCCTTTCAGATGATATTTTCACTCTAGAGGTACAACATTTTCTCCAGAGAGAATCAGCTTTAGAAAAGTCTACCTATTTGAAATTGGAGACGACACTAACATATTCATCCCATTTCCCTTCTTTGCACCAAAGAAGAGGGATGAGGGAGTGGTAAACTTTCAAAAGATAAACACTATTTGTCCCATATTTTTATTTGGAAGTTAGTTGTAATGGCAATTTTAGGATCAACCCTTTGTAGGCTTGATCAAATGGACTGCATTAGACCCTCACCCTCTCTTACTGCACAAGTCACACAAGTCAGTCAAACATGAAGCCGGTGTTTGATGGAGATATTCTACAGTGGATTCACTGTCCCAGGATCACCTGAGGCTAGAATGTCTTTCAGTTCCCTCTGATTCCCTCTCTTACCAGCAACTTTGATGTATGGGAGAAAAGAGAGGCGTTGAGAGGACCAACGCTCCAGCATTTGGCTGACAGACCTCATCACTTGAAACAACTGTCGCTGTTCCATTAGAAGGAGAGATAGGAGTCTTTTGGCATTATCTCAGGACGCATCAGACACCTGTCTCTAAACACCATCCATAATGTGTCTCGTCTATTTCTGCATCCACAGCACATTTGAGCTGACAGAAAATGAGAGGTGGGAACAGAGACAACACCCTGCATTTCCCTTCATTAAAATACCAACAGTTACATCATTGACTGAGAATGCAATCTTAGCTCTTTAAAACCCTAGATTTACTGGACACATTATGTAAAACCATAGAGTAATGAGTTATTCTTTGCGAGCTCAGACATTTAAATCTTCATCTCCCGAAAAAAAAAAAGGATTCAACAATTACACCACATGTTTGTCCATTACTGTATTATTCCAGTTAAACTGATTCTCCAGTGACACTAATGAAAAGGCACTTAATGAATAGCCATATTAGAAAAACTAACTTAAGCAACAGTATTGATTGCAGTAAAAGCTTGAGCTAATGAAATGAATATGAGAGCAGGAAGAAATGAAAGAATAGATGGAGCTAAGTGTGGGAGGGGAGAAGAGTACAGCGCCTCCAGGCTGCCTCGTGGTGAAGTCTGGGGAGTGCATCCTCAAAGCTTTGACCTTGCACTGCACTTGAAAGCAGGAAGTGGATGAGAGAGGGGCCACAAGATAGATACTGTGAAAGGAGCCCTCCCTGATGACCTGGGTTTTGCAGCTGAGTGCCAGGTCATCTGATATTTCCTCCAGGGCAGCCCAGGAAAACCAACCTGCCCAGGCCCCGGTGCAAATGGACTTGGGGGGACTTGATGAGTGGCGGGGGTGCTGCAGCTCCAGGCTATCAGGAGATTACACCAGAAGAAATTCAAATGCAATTAGACACAGACGAGATAGAGACTGGCACTAAAGAAAAAAGGGGTGGAGAGGGAGGGTGGGAGTGTTACTGAAAAGGGAGAGGATAATCAAAAAAGGGAAAAGAGGAACAAAGTTTAAAGTTTTTTTCCCATGACAATGATAAATGCATTTAAGACAGGAGAAGCGTGAAGGTATGGTGATTAAAAAAAGAGCGCCTCGGTTCGATTCTGCAAGCAAAAGCGCCTTTACTGAATCATTTTGGGCTTTTTTTGTTTATACTTCATGAATTCTTAATGCACTAGCAATAATGTATCACACACTGTATCTATGTAATCTCATATGGTCATATTACTCTTTTAAGCCCGGGAAAAGTAGTGAGGTAGAAAGAAACTACTGTATTTTAGAAAGCTGTAACCTCTAGCTAGCCTTTAAGATTTCTGTTCATGGCTTATAATAGGATGCAGTGGATCTGCTATCAAGAGGTATGGCCAGGACACAGGAAAAAGGAGAACGCGAGACAGGTGAGATAGAAACAGAGACATAGGAGATTTGAAAAAGTGAAAGTAAGCAACAATAGAGTCTGGAGCTGTTGACAGCTGCACTTGGCATCTGTTGAAGAGGAGTGAGGCTGTTCTATGAGTCCCTGTGCTGGGTTAAAAAGATGCCCTCTCCAGCATACTGCTCATTAGGACCTGCATGGAGCTTTCCAGGGATGGCCAATGCTAAAACGGAGGGGTGGAAGTCACACTGTGTCCACTCTGTTGCTCTACTGTGAAGCAGCAACAGATTTGTTCTGCTTTAGCTTTCACAACAACCACAAACAACCCTGTGTATGGGCAACGGATCGCTTTAAAAACAGAAACTGCTGCTGGTGTCTCAATCCGCAGTCTTCCATTCCTAGACTTGCTATTTTGAGTGCATAAGTGACAAGTATGTCAGAATGCAGAGTACAATGTGGATCAGGATTGTGCACTCATGACAGAGAAAACGTTTAGTGTGCAGCGCTATATATAACAAATGTCACTTATATTTGTATATTCTTTATATAACCTTTTTTACTCAAATGTAACTAATTGCAAAACAATTACTTTGCAGTTGAATTACCTGTATCTGCTACATGTTAATTGTTATCCCTCAACACTGCAAATTAAAATGCAGATGCTACTTAGCTAGCTTCAAGCGGCATTCTCAGATCCAAATTGAGACACAGCACACATTGTCATGGCTGAACAAAATTCTGAGCTCGGAAAAACGTCACATCACATCAAACACATTGCTCAGCACACAAATAGGCTACACCTGCACCACAAATGGCTCACCATATCTTAAAGACACATATTTCGTTATGTTTCTCCATCTAACTTGCATTATACCTCCACAGCTTCTGTGCTTTAGTTATCTCTTGCCATACCGGATGTTACAAGGGCAAGACAAGCCAATCCTCTGGCCTACATTATACATAGTTCTGAGATCAATTTGGCATTGATCGTGGATAGCTTAGATGTTTTCCAGTAGTTGGTCAATGCCTCTCTTCAGATTTCTGCTTGGCATGCTGGTCATAAGGCTGTTCTGAAAAAAGGAGGCATTCTCTTGGGGAGCCTCCTCACGCTCCTCACTGCTGCACGCCTCCCTGCTCGCACAATCAATGTAACCCGCAGCAGCTGCTCCGCCAGCACTCTCCTTTTTGTTTACTATATCACTTCTATACTACACTCTGATACAAACATAAGACTTAGCAATAAGGAAGAACAGGAGGGGTTTGCTCTGGCGGGGGGGGGGGGGTCTGCATTTTTACAATGGGCCATACCGAACTTTAATTTATCAATGCAATATGAAATATCATTGTTGTTCACAAACAAAGAGCTCCTGCCCACTCACACACACACCAAACAGAGTCAATACATAGTTTTGTGAGAATGAAAATCATGCGAGTCATATTCTGTTGCCTAGCTATTACAGATATTAGGCAGTATATGCTTACACAACCTCTAAAACACCAAATTAGGGATATAATATAATGTATTTTGTATCCATCTCGTATGTAGAATCACTGCCAAGGTGCCCTGCCAGTGGGTTGATGTGGCTAAACAAGTGTCAAACATTTGTGTATTATGAAGAGAGATCATATGAAACCAATTCAACCAATTAGGCATCCAGTATGTCAGTGAGGGCTATTCAACGATTCTCAAGGTTTGTCAACTTTAAGAATTAATCTATTACAATTTTTTTTTTCAATCCAGCAACAGGCACAATGCTAAGCTCCAATTAGCCAAAGACAACAACGCTCCAGCAGCAGAATAAAGTTATTTAATTAGGTACAGTGGCTTTATCTGAGACACCACTAGCAAAATTAGTCAGGTTAGGAGACACTGGAGGACAAAAAATAATAACACATTTTAATTGTTATTCTTAAATTGCAGTAACATTTCACAAATTACATACTTTGCACTATAAACCAAATTAAAATGTATGTGTAATATCATGATTCCCTCTTCCTTCCCAGCTTTTATTCCCATTGCTCTGCTCTTAAAGCAACACTAGGGCCACTGATGGGTCTACTGTACACCTCCAAAATTGTTTGGGTATTAACTGTGAATCCAAGTACTAAATTTATGATTTATCCATCCAACACAAAACAAAGGCACATATAAAATTGTCATTATTGTTTTTTTCTCGTGTATGGGGGCTCCCTTCCTATCTCCTTTGCAATGAAATAAAAGAGGAGCTGGCATGAAGCACGACTGTTTGGGCTAAGGTGTCGTGGCTGCCATTTTGGTAAGAAATGAGAGGATTATTTGGCCTTGAACAACTACAATGGTCAGCAACTTCCTCCCACACACCTGTGCAAACACATTCTGTATATTGATGAATTTGTATTGTAGTGCAGTGTCTATGTTAGGAGAGACCAGGAGAGACAGCAGAGAAGCAAAGACAGAATAGATGAAAGGAGCATGAACCAGGAAATATTGGTTTACAACTGAGCACGAGAAAAAACTGGAGGGCTCAAGAGAAGAGCTTGTGTGGAAATGGATCTGGAGCATGTGTTAGGGACACACTGAATGAGGATTGGACATAAAGTTGACTGAGATGAAAAACATCCGTCTTTGTCAGCCATAATTAGGCAGCATTGTGACCCTCTGGATGTTGCTATGGATGTGTGTGTGGCTGCGGATCTAAAGCCCATATGGGACCACCTACTGCTGTACCCTTGAGAGATGTGTGTTTGTGTAATGATTCTTTTACACCTCTTTCTTCTTCTATCTCTCTTTCCCTCAGGCAATAACTTCTGGCAAGACTTTAAGAAGTGTTGGAGGCTCAGCAGAAATGCGGGGTACTACATTAGTAAACAGGGATAAAAATGTGTAAGTGTGTGCACGCGGACGCATGGTTCACTTCCTGGCACCCCATGGCTGTCTGACCTCTGGCATCCATGATGCACGTCCTCTTCATCATCTATGCAGCAGGATGTCTGGTCCCCCCTGCTGACAACCCAACCAAGGAGAACGCAGAGTGGCGGAGCCTCCATGATGTTGACCTTACCCCAGCCCCACCGCCGAGACTCCAGGCTGTTACCCCACTCTGCTGCTCAACTTTTCTCCAGCTCAAACCCAACTTCTGTCCACCAAAAGAAGGGAAAAACCAGCAGGAGAATTCAAACTTCTAAGGCGAGGTGCTTCTCTCTGTGTGTCCTCTCTGTAATTCTTTACTGTACGTCTTGGATTTGACAGATGCTCTTGTTTCGGTAGACAGCCGATATTGAAAGTGTCATGTCATATTGTACAGCCAACAGCCGCCAGGTCTGTTTGACTCCAAATGTAATTTCACAATATCATCTAGAGTGCAGACATAAATGCTACATTTGTTGCTTTCTTATGCTTTGTGTGAGGAAAATATTGCTGCGAGAATCCACAGAGAGGACATTAAATGTCAGCTTAATATAATTGAGGTGTGATTTTTCTCTGCGGGGACATTGTAAAAATCTAAGCACTATATCCTCAAATATCACCCAAATTTCCCGAAAAGTCAAGGAGTGATATCACGCATAAATGAAGTGACAATGGAAACTAGAAGGTCACCGTTCACTTCATATCAATCAACTGATGTCAACTTTCATTTAAGGGCTCCTGCTGGACCTATCCAAAGAGGGGAGGGGAGCAGTGTCTCCCACGTCTTCCTCGAAAGGCTCAAATGAGCAGAGTTCTGTCTCATGTGAGCCTGAAAGCCTATTTATTTCAGACTCCAGAATCAATTAATGCCAGCATTATCCTCTGAATTCCCCTATTCAGTGCAGCCAAATGACTGGGGCACCGTTGCATGAAACCAATTTCCAACTTTCAATCCGAGACACACCCCAGAACCACCTACAGGTCTTCCTTCAAAACTGCATCTATTTTTGACTGTGGAGTCATGCATGTGTGCTTATGAGCATGTGGTGCAACTATCTGTGTGCACACTTGCATGAGGAGCATGCTGTTCTGCGGGGGTTATATAAAGTTTATAGTGTTTGGTTCAGCCTGTTCCCAATGTGCAGCTATAGTGAACATGCACTTGAATATAAAAATGCAGAGTGTTCTGACAGGAGCACAAATTGTGAAACACACATGAGAGCCAGCTCACCATGTTAAAGGCAGAAGGAGGAGAGATAAAGGCCAAAAAACAGATTGAAGAAGAGGTAGATTCTGTGTTAAAGGGCGAATTGTTATGTCTTTAACGGACCACAGGATATGTCGGAAAGAGAGGGAAAATGTCCCGTCCATCCACAGAGAGCGACACATACTGCTTTAGAGACAAACTGAAAAGACATGAAGACAAGACAAGTCTGAAAATTCAACAAAGGGATGGCCAGATCTCCAGCTCAGGCCAATTAGCCGGCGGAAACTCCTTTTTCCCCAACTGCTCGTCAGCATGAAAGGATCACCCTTTGTCTGTCAGACACATGCCTTTATCCTCAATTGCTACTTCCTGTACAGCTGGCACACACACACATACACACACACACATACACACACACACACACACACACACACATAGACATGGACAAAAGCATTTTAAATTTGTACATGAACAAGTTACATTCCTGCTAGTCCGTTTTCTGTTCCTGTCATCTCTCTGTACGCCTGTCAGCACACACATGTCCAGGCAGAACACACACATAGTAACACACAGAGTCAGATCCTAACATGAACTGCACTCATTTTATCTCCCCTCAGCTCCTGCCATCTCGCTGACTGATGTGATTGTTAGTTCTAGAGGAGGGCTCACTTTAATTGAAGTGAGTTTGAGTGTGTGTGTGTGTGTGTGTGTGTGTGTGTGTGTGTGTGTGTGTGTGTGTGTGTGTGTGTGTGTGTGTGCGCGTATGTGTGTGTCCAAAGCTTCGCCTGGCCATAGCTGGTATTGTTTGGCCTATCGGACAAGCTGTCAAGTGCTCCTCTCCTCTCCGCCGCTCTCTCTGCTGGCTCTCCGCCGCTTTGCGTTCATGTTACAACAACGGGAATACGGGACTGTGAAGGTCACAGACGCCTGAAGTCAAACCGACACGCCAGCATGCTTGTTTCGTCTCCCAACAACAGACCCCAACACCAGACATCTATGTAACACTAACCATCCACGTGAGCTACAGTCGATGAACACCAGAAATATTCATGTTCAAGGTCATTTTTAACAAAATACTGAAGTGCATCTGTATAGGATAAACTTAAAATCCAGCTAACTTTTCCTCAACTTTTCTGCCTCTATCTGCATACTCCCATCTGCCTTGTGTGCATTATCAGTCTCCCATCTCTCCCCTCTAAAAGTTTGGCCCAGTGAGAGCAGAGGCGCAGGCTGCTCTTTGTGAAGGCTGCTCTCTGCGGACGGTATGGAATCGATCAGCCAGACGCTCCAATGGCCGGCTCCTTTGTGAGCCCAGTCTGGCTCTGTGCAGCTCTCCTCTGTTTATCTCCCTCACGTCGCCGGCTGGCTACATGCTCTTAATTAAACATGCCGCACAGCTATTAATTGCCAACCAGATTCAATTTGTTCCCTAGGCACACTGTGAATGGGCCTCTCCTTCCAGAACAAAGGTGTCCGAACAGCCATGTCAGAGTTGAACAAAAGGCCCGAGGCATCACTTCTATCTCCAAACAGGCTGAGCTGCTACAGCTCGCAGGCAGCCATTGAATGAGGTGTTATCCCGGCAGGTTTCCAGACAGGTGTTCAAAAGGTGTTCAGATACAATCGTCTTATACTTTGCCACTCCATCTTTTTTCTGCTCAATGACATTTGGGCTTAAACAAAGCACTCCATCAGAATTTAGCTGCTACACCTTTGCAATCTGTTGTTATTCTTTTACCGGCAAAAACACCCATTTGGTAAAATACTCTAAATAAGCCTCATTTTTAAATCTTGTTAGGTTTTTCTTTCTTGTTTTTATTACACAGGAGCTCTTTTGACAAATTGTTGAAACAAATAAATAAATAATAACCCAATGACTGCTAAGATGAATTTGGGAGTAAGCACTTGCCAAGGTGTAATATAATTCATAGTGATGCATCAGTGTTCCTGGAGACTGCTCCAGCATCCAGGCAGAACCCACAGAGCTAGGTGCCAACACATCCATCCCCTTGCAATTCCCTCATCCATCCCACCTCTCAGTAACTCCAGCCATC
This sequence comes from Eleginops maclovinus, assembly GCF_036324505.1. Classification (NCBI taxonomy): domain Eukaryota; kingdom Metazoa; phylum Chordata; class Actinopteri; order Perciformes; family Eleginopidae; genus Eleginops; species Eleginops maclovinus. Next base: position 21,645,793 of record NC_086349.1, on the reverse strand, counting down.
AACCCTATCATTGCTCCCATCCCAAAACAACCTAAAGCTTCGGGCCCCAGCTGGTGCCAAGGAGGCCTGGCTGGTGCTATTGTGTCACTGCCTAAACCCTCCACAATACAACGATAAACCTGGCCCCTCTGTGCCTCCTAAGTCACACACAGAACAGATGCCAAACCAATAGCTGTCCACACAGAGACCTCTTAACCACAGGGCCTCCAAAGGACTGACCAACAACAATACTGTAAAGTGAATCCAGTTTTAGAGCCCTACCTAAGGCCAAAAAGGAAGAAAAAAACATTTACAAGTTTATTATATCAGAAAACAAAAGCAGTTCTGTGTGGAGAAAATACTATAGTGTATAAAGCCCTGTTCCAACACTGCCTTGTGGAATTTTTAATGAGTCAGGCGAAGGTGGTGTAGCATATAGAGAGAGGAGATCTTTTCCCCAGTGTGCCTCTGTGCCTGCCTTTTCAGCAATCCCAATATTTTGCTGCTGGTGAACTCACTGAGCAGTTGAAGAATTACTTATTTAAAAGATAAGGTTTCCTCTGTTGTCAGCAAAAACCGCCTCTTGTCCATAACAGGAGAAAACCAATGCAGTGTGAAATCAAAGGTCACCCAGAGACAAATAGCACTAACAGGCGAGAGCACGGGTGACAAACGCTCCCTCTCTGAGCTCACCAAATTAATTAATAGTGGAGATTCAACGTGGCATCTCCAACACAAAGGAGAACAAGCCGCCTTGTTGTTGTTTCAGCAACACTTTTAAGAGAACAAACACGCTCCCCGTTTCTCCTTTGCAATCAAAGCCTGTTTGCATGCATCTCTCAAATGACTATTTCATAGAAGGATAATATGGCAGCTTTGAGAAGTCATTGATCTCAATCTACACCCTGAAATGCCTCCGTTGAGCTTTCTTCAGACTCGCAACTCAGCCTGCCTTTAGCTAGGGATCCTTGGGGCAATGCATTAAACGCCTTACCCCAGGCAGACTGCTAATCCCCAGCATACGCAGGTGTCTCTGTCTGGCCGTGACCACAAGATAAGCCAGAGCCTGGAGGAGACAGCAGCGAGCAGTAGACACTGAGTGCACATTCGAGTGCGTCTTTGCATCCGGTACACAGTCACTCACCCAGTGGAGGAGATGGGCTGAAAACAGCAGGTCTGAGACCAAGCCCCGATAATGACACCTCGTCTGGGACCAGCTAGCGAGAAACATCTGCATCCCCTTATCTGTGCAATGGCTGCGCTGTCGAAACGACACGCCGATCATTTGCTGGATTACCCTACAGTAAGCTGCTGCCTGATGTTCCTTACAGATCAGTGTAGTGGAAATGTTTATACAGAGCAAGCTGGGACCAGAAAGTTGTCTCAATGTCTAAGATAAGCATACAAAAACAGCGTGCCGGCCTCAGGAACGGATTGCAGGGCACCCTGCTGCCATGGATCCAAGTCACAATGCTCACCAGAATATTCAATACACTTCAGTTTGATTAGGCCAAACTGTAATACTTAATCCACTCCAAGTATTCAAGTAGTGGTAGCACATTGATCTATGAACTATCTCAAATATACCCGAAGGCTTCAGCCAGGAGGAGGATATTCATTTCATAAAACGTAAATGTATTTATTTAAGGCCGACTAGTTTCACGATGAAATGGATGTTTCCAGGCAGGAAGGTTGAGATAAATACGTGTTTGGTTAATTAGATTTACAATCAAGGGCAGTTAGTAATAGCTACATAACACCCTACAAATGTTTTGCATTTAAAAATGTTTCATTTATATTACATTAACAACGAGGGGTCTATGCCCTTGATGTGAAAAATGGATCGGGATGCTCATAGCACTAAGTCAGAAAGCAGCGTTTACATGTAAGGTCATGTTCAGATGTAGCTTTTGGCCTTTTAATGGTCATTTATTGTTCATCAAGTGTGTGTTCGTGTGTGAAGGCTTGCAGGTTTCTATGCGTGTGTTTTATGTGTTCTCTACCCCCAGCGGGGGGCAGCACCACCCTGGCCTCAATGCCTCCACCCACTCATCCATCCCACGTCTTGTCTAATTAAACATCGTTAACATTCATCCCAAGGTCTTATGTAGATGAGCACAGAGGGAATGTGGTGCACTGCGCATTAAGAAAACAACTTGGGGGGTGGCAGAGAGGTGAGCACAGAGATGAGATGGGGTTGTATCCGAATTGAGACGTGCATGGATATCTCCGATTTGACCTCATTCATCAATTAATTACCACCATTAGTAGGAGGTGATGTGGAACCAAAGCTGAAATCACTGCACCGTGGCGTCTCCACCACCAGTTTGTTGACTGTGTGCGTGCGGGCATTTGTGTATGACAGACAGGCACCCATTAAGCACTGAGCCAGGTATATATGAGCGTGTCTGTGTTTATATGCACCTACAGCATGACCAGAAAGGCAGACAGATAGACAAAATGATAGGCATCAAGCCAAGCGCTGCCATCGGTGTCTCCTCAACAGAGCTGTGATCACACCTCAGTCCTGTCATGTGGCTGTCACTCTATCACTCACACATACACACCACGCTGCAGACGTGCTCACGCCTGAGATTGCGTGGTGCTGTCTTTGAAGACACTCTTGGTTCCTTTGTAGGTTGTAGGGCACTTGAGGTGTAATTAAAAAAGCAGGCTGTTACCCTTTTGCACATACCCAATGCCCTGAATTAGCACCAGGGACAACACCAGCTAGATAACCTGCTGTGCATGGAAAACAAGAAAACAACAGGGGAACAATTCAGGAACAGAGTCTATGTGAGACATCATCAGAATACCTAGAAGCGATGGGGGTTATGAGTGTACCAACAACCTTGTCAGTTCATTTTCGACGATAGCTATTTTTCACAAATTGTGAAGCTACCGGCAAACATTTCATCTATTTAAACGCAACATAAAATCCATAAAGCTGGCATTAGCTCAGCATGCATTGCACAAAGTTCTCGACAGGGGTTTACTTTGTGAACAGGTGCATTTGTCAGAGACAGAGACAGGGTTTGTACAATAGCCTGGGCATGAATGGCACCTCACAGTATTTAATCCAGTAGAGTAAAATGGGTTTAAGAGGCAGTGGTAGCTGTTATATTCTGAGGGAGTGCCTGCCAGGGCAGTGGGGCGGGTATGGCAGCAAGGCTGTGAGTTATGCGCGCCGCACATGGACTCATATTTTTGAGGCTCGGCTGACGTCTGGCCATGCACGGCAGCACAGCACAGCACTTCCTAAGATCCTGTTTGTAACTGTCTGTGGAACAAGAGCCCGAGGGAGGAGCCTGCTTAAACTCACTCACCTTCACAACCGGCCTCGGATCCGTCTCTGTGCACGGCATGCATCCTACATGCACTTATGCACACATGCAAGAACTCAGGCAAAAAATTATACTAGCACACACACACAAGCTGCGTGCAAACATAGCACAGGGTCGGCACACCACATGTGGACCTTTGCAAAAATAAATAGTCCTCCTCAAAGGACCAGTGTCAAATAGGCATGCATGAAAAAGCACAAAAAGCACTTTGCCCTGCATACGTATCTGATGCACGACAGACAAGGTCGGTCCAAATCCTCTATTGGCGCCCACTTGAATCACCTTCAAGGATCAACAACTTTCATTTGGTGCTTTGTGCGCCTCCTGCATAAACATGTTGTGCTACTTGACTTCCAGTTAGTCTAACTGAGTGATAAGCTAATTGTTGGATAGTGAACAGTGCCGTAGCTAAAAGAAGGCGTAGGGGGCGCTGTGTAGACAGTCAAGTACAGGCAGCGAGGGTGAGCAGGCAGGCTCAGGAAACGATGATGAAGTGCAGCATTAGTGCGGTGATTAACTCCTTCTCTCGCTCTTCCTCCTCTCGTTCAGTCCCATTTCCTCCCACTGCGGGACGGGAGCGGAGCCTCTGATCAGTGTATGTGAGATTCCCTTGACACACCGTCCATCTGTGTGTGTGAGCTGGCAAGACAGCAGGCCTTCTTCACCAACATGCTGTCGAGATCCCTCCTCAACGTCTCTCCATTACAAACCCTTTCTTCTCAGGCTCTCCAAACAGCACTGAAACTTTGATGAGATAGTGCCCCATTTGCCTTGACATGATGTTAACATGCGATGGAGTATAAGTGTATACAAAACAACAACAATCATATCTAACACACTACCGCTTTTCCTTCCATGGTCCACAATGTGCAACTTGTGAGATGTTCTCATGCATCCAGTAGTAGAAAGTTATGCAATAGCTGCACAGGCTAGTGTATGCTTGAAAAACATCATGTAGAACATCCCTGAAGACAAGAACATCCAATGTATGTATTGTATTGTATTGTCTAAAGGGGTTAATACTCAGTTTCAAACCATTGTTGCACTTCGTCTTACATCTAGGTTTGATAAATAAAGAATCATGAGGCGCTTACTATACATTATCAGGCTTATAACAAGTCTCATTCATAAAGAACTAAACAAAGGTATGCATACTATGCATTTCAAATTGATTTAATTCATATAAATAAAAGTTAAACAAATAGCTGAGTCTAGAGATCAGAAATCCATCCATAGCAACAGCCTTATTTTCATATCAAAGCACAGATAATCTTTAGAAATTGTATTTGGGCTTAAACGCTCAAAGACTGCACATTAAATTGTGTTAAACTTTTTTTAGCCTTGGTCTATCTCTACTTCAATACATGTACACAACAATAAATGTAAAAGTATAAACACGTTTTTCATCTCTAAGAAAATTAACATTTGAAATGAGAAAGGGTTGCTGGAAGAACTTCTTTGTGGAGGCACACAGGGTAACAGATAACAGCCCTCTCCAAGCAGCGATCGGGTGGGCCAGGTGGCTGTGGCAAATGACCTGCACTCAATGACGCAGTAATAGCTTCACCTCTTCACCAGAGAGGCTATTCTGTGATCACATAGCCCCCACTCATATCAGATTGCATCACCAGCCGCCAAGCAGGGAAGTCCTTTTTTTTTTTCCTTCTCTCTCACAGGTGCAGAGAGAAAACAAAAAGGAAGCCTGGTGGAAACCCAGCGAGCTAAAAAGACAGAATGAGTCAGACTCCTGTTATTAGCAAGTCTGCAGGAGCCGACTCCTCCTGATGACAATAACTGGGGCTAATAATATTCTGCCGTGTGAACCAATTTCACTTCCATTACCCATAATGCTATTGATAGTAAGCTAGTTGTCTCTTTTTGAAGCACAGATGCAATTTTAAAAATATTTATCAGGAAAATGTTCAGCGCTGAAGTGTTTCTACTCTCTCAAAGGTAAGAGTGTCTTTTAACACATGACAAGGGTCACAGCTCCAGTCAGGCACGCTCTTCTGGGAAATGGGTGCTTGTATTGAACATGTCTCGCAGGCAATCCTCAAACATCCGTCTCGTATACAAATTGAGAATAATCCACCATGGACTGCTATGTGTTCCTCTTGTTAAGCATTCAACAACATTCTGACGCAATTTGCTGCCAAAACACACTTCTTCGCTGTCATTGCAGCATAATGCGAAACTTCTTATCATTTTGAGACTGCTGCTGTTTTTCTGCCAAGACGATAAAAACATGGGCACTATTTCATGCAGACAGGCAGTCAACCTTAATAACAGCAGCTTTTACAACCTTTTGAAGATTTTGTAGACTTTCACCTGTTATACCTATCCGTATTAAGTGTTTTTTCGCTAAAGGTGATTCCCACAGTGGAATGTGTATTTCTTGCTTGCCGCTATTTCTCTCTTGTGCCCTTATAAATTGTCGACTATAACATGCCAAGACTTCTTTTTTGTTTGTTCCAAGAGTAGAAATTACAGCTGTCTCCTCTCCTCTCTCTCATCCTGGCATCGCTCATCTATTATTCAGTTTTTAATTTGGCTATTTGAGGTTTGTTCCCTCGTTTGGCGACAAGTATGCCTCTGCTAAACAGGCACCTTATCCATTACAGTAAATCTAGCACACAGCAGACAGCATTCTGGAATTGACCATTAGAGGGGTTATTGATATAACCACCATTCCCTCTCGTCATTATCCCTCTAATTTAACCGTAATTGTATATCAGCTTTTGGGAGTTATTCTCACCTTGGATGCATCTTCACTTTTTTGAAACCTATCCGAGTTTGGTTAGTTTGCACAAAACCCATCCATCATATTATGGAGGGGCAGTGTTCAGTCTAGGCAAACTCAAGTCTCCATTGTGGCAATTTAGTTCCAAGAGCTTTTGTGTACATGACAAAAGTTTCCAAATTGCAGTCGTTTTTTACTCAGGGAACCATCACACTTGTGGTCATCGTTACCGAGCGATGGTCCTCTCTGACGGATCCTCAAACTCCTATAATCATATGCAATTGTGGTAAAGTGAAAAGAAAGACATGGCTCTTGACTGGGATCTATGGCTCATTGTATCTTATGTGTCACACGAGCCAAGGATCAATAGCACTCAATAGTCTATTAATAGGCAAGTCTTGGCTCTGTTCAGAATACAGCACCATCCTGTCCACTAGAGCAGGCCGTGAAAAGAAGAGGGTGCAATAGAAACCAATCCTCGCCTTTCTGTTAACAGTGAAAGCCTCTTAATCATCTCAGTTTCCCATTGACTTACCCCTCGGTGCTACTCTGCCTCTCACCAAAGGCCTATCATAGAGGGGATAGTTAACCGACCCCTACTTCCCCTCCTTGCCACAGAGAAGATGATTAGTTTTGGAAGTGAGGTCAAAAAGGTTTCCTTCAGTTGCACTGTAACATAATTCCAGCCCGGACTGATATATTTGAGTGATAGTTTGAAAAATCCTATGTAAAGTTGTACCTAGCACACCACCGTATCTGAAGCATTAACGTTAAGAACCCTCTCTTCTCTCTCCTCTGATGATAATAAGCTGCCCTGTAACAGAAGTGATTACTGATAGGCACTTGGACAAGCACAAGAGCATCTTCATCTTAAGTGTAAATAATCAGCCTAATAGACCATAGTGTGTGGTTATCTGATAGAGACAGTCACCAACATCGCTCTCCAGTCGCTCACTCATGCAGACAATCAAAGGACACCTGAGTAATATAAAACAAATATTGCTATTGATCAGCAGTCTTTAATTTCCTCCAACCACTAATACTGTGGAAATCCAAATAGAGCTTGGGATCCTCTGGTATTTACAATCTTCCGCAGAATACCGCATCCATTCGGCTCGTAAATTACCTATCGATGAATTCCCTTCTGTTTGTTTAAGCATGTTATTTTGTCAAAGGGCCTTTATTAAATACTGATCTCGGTTTACAGAAGTGATTTTCATTTCCTGTCATTTACGTCACAGACCAAACCTATGCTGTTTAGTTTGGGCCCCCTCTGATTTTCTAGAATTGCGGTTTGATGGTAAGGCTATAGGGATAGAGACACAATAGGATGATCAGATATTTATATTTCTCCTCCAATTAGCCTTTTTTTTTTTTTCCGCTCTTCCACCACCTTGGGCTCAGCCAATAGGGGATATAACTAGGAAGGGGAGGTGGTCAGCATCACATGATCTCCCCTCGGTGGTTGAGCACCGCCCCCTCTTTTGCGGGACGGGGGCTGTCACATTCGTCTTTGTCATGGCGCGGCGTGCCACCCATTCATCAGGCCTGCCAGCAATGGCATCCCTTTCCTCTGTGTGCCCGGAGACTGGGCACGTCTGGGCCTGACTGCATCCCAGATACACACAGAGAGCAACACACAGACACTCTGATGGATTCATTTATTAGGCCTTTCATTACCCAGGGGGCCAATGGTGAATCGCAATGCACTGAATGCCACAGCAATGCACAGCTATGCTGTTGCCCTCTAGGCCTCCTGCTATCGTGGACGGGCTTTCAGAGGACAGAATCATTTTCCGGACTATGTCTCATTAGACACTATAAACCATTTGGACAACCAAATTAAATCAGTAATTCAGCATATGAAACACAGACACCGGAGAGCATTTGCTAATGTTTCTAACAGCTGCAATACGACCGACATTAAAGAATCCCACCTTTCCTTGCTTCCTTAGCCAGAAAGGATTTTACTTCGATTTTATCTGACTACATGCTAGGCTGGTGAACGCTCCTTTTGTTTTAGTATGTGGTCCAGCCTGCACTATTCCCCTGGCTTTATGAACCTTGTTTTAAAAAGCCAACTCAGAATCACTTCTTTTGTGCGTGACAGGCTGCAGATTCCAAAGCAATTGGGGAGAAACCAACCACAGAGTAGATGTGTGAGGATAGAGTTCAATACTGCCTGCAAAACTTAGTATTATTGATTGCCCAGGATGGTAAATTCAATATAGTCTAAAGAAGTTAGAATTGTGGATCTACAAGCCAAGCAATTCAATAGTGTTCATTCCATGCAATGGTGAGGATCTGGGCACTGTCTGATTCAATCCTAGGAGCAGTAGAGAAGGCTTGCAGGGATGGAAGAGCCAACAAATGCAATACGCTGCAGCTTCAGAGGATCTTTGGAGTCAACAAATTTAATAGAGCCACTTTATCCCTTCATATGTGCAACTAGATTTAAAGTGTTTCCCCCCTGTTCCCCGTGTGAAGCTCCTAGGAGCTGGGGAGTTTATCCTAAATAAACTGTCGTCTTTATTGCATCTTTCTCCTAGTCCAAGCCAAGCCTTGGTTTAATTATGACAAATCCACCGCATGTGTTCACCATGTTCGCCAGTAATAAAGGATGCTTAAAAAGAAAATCGCTCAAAGCGACTTCTGTGGACAAGTATGGCATCCCTGCCTACCTGTAAAATATTAAGATTTTACTCTGGGTGTAACCACTAAACTCTGATTCTACTCAGAAGGGAAAAGGACAGATGGGTACAACTGTCACGCCGATGAAGAGGTTTTCATCCGAGGAGAGGGATGCTCATTTGAGAACCGCAGTCTAAATTTAAAATCATCTAATCCTGCGAGACCATGTACGAGTCAGGCACAGGCACAATAGCGACACGACTCTCATCTCACCCCGGACATTTACAATCAAGGCCAAATTAAGTGTGGCATGAATTAGCCACAGATAACATAAACTAACGCAGAGGGGATGGAGGAGGGATATGATTTACACCACTCAAGAGGATACGATACATTTCTTTTCAATTAAGAATTTGAACAACGTCAAAGCTTAGCTTTAAAATTGCCCATAATAAAAGAACTCATTTGAATATCCGCTCCATTCTCGCAAGATATTAGGATGAGGAATCACTCGTTAAATATGACGAGAAGAAAGGGAACGAGATAAGGATTTCTAATCGCTACTATGTTTGTTTCCTAATATGTGACAAATTGTGTAGTTTGAAAACAAAAAGGGAACTGGAAAGGCATTATAGTGTGTGTGGAGAGAGAGCAGAGGCGTGCTAGGAATGCTCAAATACAAATTTAGCTGTGAGGAATGCTGAATAACACAGGCACTGGTTGTAATCCCAACACTATGCTGCACTGTCAAGCAGCTAATAAAAATAGGCTGGTGGCAGATCAAGTCTGTGATTCAAATACATTCAAAGCCTCTCTTAACTGAACTGCAAAAATTCCATTCTGCCTCATTTTCAGACTATTTTTCCTTTTCTCTTTCACTCTCCCTTCTTGCCTCTTCATTGTTCTCTAGGTCTCTCTCTACTCTCTCACTCATGCTCCCTATCTCCCCTCTCACAGTATCATTGCTAAATCTATTTGGAGCTGCCGCTGGGAGCAATTGAGCAGAAATGGGTTTGTGCACATCTTGAAAACTGTGTCTGTCATAAAAACACAAAGGTTCAGCACAAAGAACTGGTTAAATATCCATGTGTCTGGCCACTGGTAGCCTGCAGGTGTCCTCAGCTAGGGCAACTGTTGACTTGGAACAACATCAGAGCACACTGTACTGTAGCTCCGCTTTAGCAATGTGTGCACGGCAAGAAATCAATTCTGTCTATACGAGACCGCTATGTGTTCTACACAGGCTATTACACAACTTGACCATACAGAGAGCGCACCAGGCTGACCAGCATGTAATAACGTGCTGCTATCTCAATAAGGATACCTCAGAACCAAACGGCAGTACAGCTGTAGCTCAAAACACATCACACTCCCTCCTCCAAGTCGGGTGGATGGCTCCACGTGACAGCGCTGCCTCCATTTGTCGGAGTGAGATAATATGACTTCAGCTAAAGCCCCCTGAACCTCAAAGAGCACGTTCATCTCCATGACTTTGAATTCATTACCCATCAAAGATAAGTCTCCTTTTCACACACGGGTCTCTATTTGTCAGTGTCACCACACAAAGGAGAGGGGCAACTTATTCATGCCAAACATGCCTCCAGTTTCAACTTTTGGTCGCCCCTTTCAGCACTGTTTTTTAATTAAAAGAGGTTCCCTTTCTTGTCTTCTTTTGCAGCGGGAATGTCTCTTTGATACCACTTTCCTCAGCTCGAAATAGTCACGATAACATATCTTTCAATTACAGTTTTATTGTGACTACCATCCGGTTGCCATTCAACCCTTCTCTCCTCCTCAAGCCAGCGCACCTGCAAATAGGAAAAAAGTGACACATGCGTCTGCATAGAAACGGCTCTGATTTTCACCCTTCACACACCGCCAACAGCTTTTATCTGAGAGCCGAGGAAACACGTACCGCCTGGAGAGAAGCTGTGGGGTGGCAGCGGGTGGGGGAGGGGCCGTTGATGAGTGGAACAGGGCGCTATGTGAGGGGACGGAGCTGACCCAACTCCCTTCATCCCATAACGTGGCTGTTTCGCTCCTCACATTGACAGGCGGGTAGATTGAGGGCTAAGATTAGCAGCCACTTTCTCACAGAAGGCCGGGGAGATACAGTATTGAGAATGAATGGCCGCGTCATGTTGTCAATGTTGTAACCTTGGCAACAGACAGAGTACTATTTTAGTCCACCAACTGGCCACCCGAACGGTTGGCAAGATGAGCCCAATCTTCTTTGCTCCCTTTACACACACACACACACACACACACACTTTCACAGACAGATACACATATAATACTGTACCGAGCCTTGTCATGTCTACAATTTTCAGGCCTCCCGATCAATACCTCAGCACATTTACATCTCAAGCATGTCAGCAGAAATGGTCAGTCAGAAGTAAATTCCAGACAAAGGCAATACTGGCCTTAAGTGGACACACATGAACATCTCATTAATAAAATTACAGCCGAGCGACATGTCCACACATGCAGCTTTAATGGCTCGTGTAATCACAAGATCTAAACCGCTAGACAGCGACAAACCAAAGCCAGTAAACACAAACCACTGAAAGCTAAGAATACCAAAATCATATCAAATATATTTCAGTCAATAGCCATCAATCTGTTGGTCATTTTACTGTCAAATTATTCCATTGTTTTCCTCCTTTTGATGGATGGGATTTATTGCATTATAAATGTTGTGATTTTGTGTTTTTTGTGTCCACAGAGTGCTCCATAAATCAGGAATAAAGGCTGGGGTATACAAACATTGGCAAAAAGCCAACCCCACTTTTGCTCTATGAGGAATATTTTCATGACTCCTTGCTTTAACACTTTTTGAATTATTGACTCACCTCTCGGTATAACATAGGCCCGAGCAACCGAAACATGGCAGGTTGCGCCGGCTCTCACCGTCAAGGGCAAACTGGCATAATCAGTTTGTGTTGTATGAAATAATTCCTAATTTCTTTTTTCCCTGTGATTATTTTGCAAGCAGAGTGAAGTCAAAGCGCTGTATTAAAATCTAATCTTCAAACACCAACCTGGCTTCTACTGATCAGCCACGGGCTATTCATCACTGCCATTACCTCACCACACATTTTTATCCTCCTCCTCCTCCGCTGCTGCTGCTGCTGCTGCTGCTGCTGGCCAGCTCTCCTCCCTCTCCTTCTCCATCTGACTGACCTCACCTTTCTCCCTCCATCCTGACTCCCTCCTGTGATTTACAGCCTCCTGTTCAGCCCATTCCTCGCACCTTTCCCCAATTCATTCATTATTTCCTTTCATCCAGTTCTTTTTTTTCCATCTTCGTCTGAGAATGCATTCACCCTGCCCTCATCTTTTTTTCCATTAACTCTTTGCCATTATAATTCTGCTTCATGCATATGAGCCGTACAATTGTCTTCCTCATTGTTACAGCGGCCTCAAGGCTCCTCATTCACGGTCTTTGGGTAGCTGATAAGACACATAGCAGAACAGCATGTTTGGGGTTAAAGGTTCAAAGGATTTTGGGTCGGAAATGAGTTAAACTAGATTATTGCAACTACAGCAAAGTATATTCACCCTTTTTAGTCCTAGTAAGTCCACACAGACTAGTCTGCAACAACATTACTGCAAACATATTAAACAAATTACATTTATGATGCAATAATAAAGTACTTCAATAATAATTCAAGGATAGCTCCACAGCAGTTAACACAACATGTTCAGTGTTTAATTGAGTAGTGCAAAATGAAAGTTCACAATAGATCAGAAGACAACCAAAATGCTGTTGCACTGGTGAAACATTTTTAAAACAGGAACGGAATTTCTAATACTCAATCAAATCAGCCATTAAAAGGTTCCCATCCTTGTAAGTTATTATGCAACATATCATGGACTAAATATGCTAAAGATAGATGTTATGTTTTGTTTTAATCTCTGTGTTGTTAATTATTATAGGTCATTGCTATGTAATAAGCTATTAGGGGCTGTATGTTAGAGCCATTTTACATTGTAGTTTATTATTATTTGAATATTTGTCAAAGTACATTGATTAGAGTCATTTAATTATTTGTTTTTAAGTTAATTTAAGTCGATCTTTGCAGTCAATTAATATGTGCTTTGGCTTCAATGAGGGAGTGTATGACAAGGTTGTCTTTATATGGTAGAGCAAAGGGGACACAGCGTATGATGGTTAGACAGGGAAGCAGTAAAGAATATTGACGGCCATATTTGTATTACTTTTTGAATGGAGAAAGTTGATGTTTATCGTTTATATTTATATGTTATCTGGATTGCAAAATAAATATAAAGAGATGCAACGTTACAACAATGTTTGCCTTAGTTTGGAAACCAATTGAGGCGAATCAGAACCCACAACCCCACCAACGTTTTAGAAATGGACTACAATCCAACGACAGTATAGTTTTGTTATACAATTAAGATAAAACTATGTAAGCAGTTTTGCTACACCTGTTTTTGTTTTGCTTTCCCAAAAGTTAACATTATATTTACAGTATTAGGAAGTAAAGTGAACATGGAGAAGAATACTCAACCTTGCACTGAACTTTAAGGCATCCGTAAGCAGTTCTCTCCAGCGGATAGGATATCTAAAAATCTCATATATATATATATATATATACAGTATATTACAACCGACTTAGCAGCAGGATTTGGTATATGGATTGCAAGAAAAGTGAAAAAGGTTCAAGGCTGTGTAATCGTCCGCAGATACCATCCGTTACATTATAGATGTTGGCTGTACGGAAGCTGTTGCATACTGTTTGCAAACACAAGCTCACCGGTTGTTGTTTAAGTTAAACACAAGGCCGTACGTGGAGGCAGTGTGTTCCTGTCTGGATTGTTCTATAAGAGAACGTCTCTTTCCTCTCTTCTGTGCTTTGTTCTTTTAATTTTCCCCGGTCCTTGTGCCTACCCTCAGCAGGGGGTCTCACTTTTTTTGCCTTACTGAAAAAGTAAAAATAGCACCACTCCAGGGCAGTTTAGCCGCGAGTGTTTTTCCTCTCCTTTTGTCGGCAACTGGAAATGCTCAGAGACAGGCTGACTGCTGAATCTGGAGGATTAGGGAGACGGCTCTTTGATCAGGGCTGGGTGAGCTCTGAGATCTCTTTCATTCTCTCCCTCTCTTTCCCCCCCATATTCCTCCCTGTTTCCCCAGTCCTCCTCTCTGTTCCCTATTCTCTCTTCTTCTATCAATCCTACTCCTCCCTCTTTCAAATTTCTTCCTCCCACGTTTTTGTAAGCTGCCCGTACTTTGGCCGCGGCTGCTGGCACCCAAGGGCTCCCAGACAGGAGGTGGCAGTGTTACACAGTCGAGACAAATGGGTGCTCTGAGGATGGCATCACAGGAGAGTAAGCGCTGGTGAGAAGGGGGCGGGAGGAGCATGGGGATAAGTACAGCACATGAACTACACACTTCTGTACAGATGACATGGGGAATAAGTAATCCCTGGCCCCTTCTGCTCTGACTCAGCAGCCGTTTCTCTGTCTCCCCCACTGGAGATAAGTGTAATGGAATTGCAGCATTAAAAGTGCCGCATCGCCACGGTTGGGTAAAACTTACAATACGCCTCTTTCTGTTATGACACAGATTTGTTTGCTGTTTCTGCCTACCGAGGGGCATGTGTTGTAGGCCCTTCTTTAGAAAACTGTGGGAGGGGGTTCTGAGCATAGCAGAGGTGGCTGCTGGGACGCGGTGTGTAGCAGCAATACTAAAAGCTGTTTTTGATTCGTCTGGTGGATGAGGTGTGGGGATTACTATCCACTGCTACGTAATGGCGAAGAGCAGAAGAGCCACGAGCAGTTACACAGACAGCAGCACATCTGTGTGCCGATGAAATATTCAGCAGCAAGACAGCTCTCCGGAGAAGAGAACACTACAACTCCTCCACCGACGTTAATGATTTATCAATAACTCTACCAGCCTGCACACTGCCAGGGTATGCTGGGCGCACCTCATTAAAAACACCTGCTCGACACTGTGAGGAACCAACATCAAAAATAGATCTATCCAAAATATGAGAGGGGGTGGAGGTGGGCCGGCTTTGCCCGAGCAGCAGCTTTACCACCGGAGATGGAGAGGTTTAGCAGCCCCCCAGCACCTAACCACCCACTACCCCGTCCACAAACACAGCCCAAAGTGCTGTAGGAGTTGCAGCCACAGGACGCAGAATAATGCTAGAGCTTCCACCTGTGCAATTCTTTAAAGGCTGCTTTGAGTGTGCTGACTCAGAACAGGGCCTTGGCAGAGGTCTGGAATTCTCACGTCAAATAAGTCCACCGCTCCTCTGGCAAAGTTGTGTTTTCCCTGTGAAAAAGGTGTTGTTTACATAAACCGTGTTGGCAGCTGCCTATAGAAAACATTTGCTTTTGAGGTTTCATTCCCAGAGAATGTGTAATTACCTGCTCAACTGGACCATGGCACAGTGATTACACCAATATCTCAGGTAATGGTCCAAAAATCTCCACAATTTTCCATTGCAAAGTGTGGCTGCAACTGCATAGTAACAGGAGCTCCCCCCCCACCCACCCCCAGCTGACAGGAACATCTCTGTGCAGCAGGGGTAGGGCTTAGGTGTCCAAGGGAGGCGATGGAAATGAGCAGGTAGGTGGTTTACTGCGAGTGTGAATGTCGAACCTATAAAAACAGGGGGTCTATACGTATAATGGAGAACAAAGGGGAGGGGGCGGGCGCAAAAAGTTCATAACCATAGAGGAAGCCTATTAACCTTGGTTGGTACTTTAAATGTCATTATTTTTAGCTGACACAACAAAAAGCCCTGCGAGAGCTGTTCTCTTAGCGATGCGCCATGTAAATCACTTCCACAAAAAGGAAATTACTTCCCGGGGCCCAATGTTATTAATCTAAATTCTCTGGTTAGTCAAATTGTTGCACATAATAAATATGGAGCAGCTCGTGATGCTTATCTGCTGTGACATCCCATTCTCGCCACAACATTTTTTTCCTCATTTTCTCTTTATTCATGTCTCAATGGCGTTCTTGAAAGAGACAGCTCTACTAAACAGCACCAACACTGGAGGAGTATAGGACAGGAGGGGCGGGGTGGGGGGTGGTGTGTGTAGAGAAGGGAGGACAGTGCTGGGAAGACTCTCCCTCTCTCTTATAGCCATCTTCCCATCTCTTGCTTATATGATGCCTGTCTTGGCTGGCTTCTCTCGCTTGCATGTCTTCATCTATTCTCTGTCTCGGACTGTCTAGCTTGATGACACAGACGTGCGCACACACACACACACACACACACACACACACACACATACACATACACACACACACACACACACACACACACACACACACACACACACACACACACACACACACACACACACACACACACACACAAAATTTGAGCTCCCCTACCCTCTAGCTGGCAGCTGCAGATCTGGTTGCCAATATAGAGCGGACCAGATAACTCACTACGCTGTCATATTAGAATAAGCAGCCTTGACAGAGAGATCATTTGCATGCACCACATCACCAAATACCAAGTCGTCTCCTGTTTTGCACCGGGGCCATACCGTCAGTCTGGAGACATCGAAACACAGCGACACAGAGGGAGGCAGAGGGAAAGGGGGGAAAGGTGAGGAAGAAGAAAAGCTAGACAGAGAGAGAAGTCCTATACACAAACACGGACTATTGTATACAAAACAAAACATTGCTAGGATTTTCAGGCTGAAAATCGTCTGTACAAAACCATGTAGATGACTCTCTGTCTCTATGCACGGAGACTGTTGCTTGGTGATTTACTGGCTGTGACTCTGGTTGGGGATCCTCTGGGCCATCTCTATGTGTGTGTGCATGTGTGTCCTGATTATGCAGGTATAATTGTGGGGAGGTGGGGAAAGCAGAGCCTCAAGGTCAGGGTGGTGTGGCTCATCAGCTCTAGCCTCTATCACTTTAATTAACTCCTCTGAGGGGCTTAGGAAAAGGCCCTTGTTAAAAATTCACCACAATGGAGGCGACAACTATTGCACGAGAGGGAAGGGCATCATGCAGGTTGCTAAAAATAACTCTTCTAAGCACTGCACATGAGTTCTAAGACGGGCCATTATGTAATTTTACTGGTTGGAAACTAGTCCAAGTTCAGTTGATGTTCAGATTTGTGTTACTTATGCCCATTTTCAGTAGAACAAATGAAAGCCCAGAATCTACAACAACTAGGGCTCCCAAATAAATAGTTATGTATGGTCATTGCTAGTCAGCTTGCAGAATAATACATTGGGAAGACTGCGATGTTGCACTAAATTATTTTTTGAGTTAGTTGGAAGATAGTATCAGTAGAAAACTGCACTTTAAAAGATGTATAATAATAAATATAATTAAACTGTAATTATTCTCTACTTGTCATTTTTTTCTTTAGTTCAATTTCTTGAAAAGCTATTTGTTGTACTTGAGCAGTGTATAGTGAAAGGGACCAATCTGAGTAAACTTTAAAATGTGTTTATTTCTTTCAAGTTGAATTAATATTAGTACTAAGTATTAATCAACTAAGTTATCATATATTCACCCACATTGTGCAGCCCTAGAAAGCTACTCCTCTGTCAAGGACAGAGCTGTGCTACATTCATGAGTTCCCTCTGAATTGCAGAAGTAGACAGGCTACAGGGTTGTAAGCCCACCAATGTGTGGAGGACTTTCTAACTCTAGTAGTGTGACATGAAGCGTGATGCTAGCTCAGCACAGCTGCCTCAGAGGAGCCTTAGCCTGTGGAAAGAAGGACAGGGTGCAGTGGCCAAAACACAGAGAGGCAGGGAGGGAGGACTGTGTGTGACGAAAAGCTACCCCTCGAGTGCCACCATGTTTTCAACACCTTTAAAATGCAGTAGTTTGTGTAGAGTCTGGACTGATTGTATGTAAAGTGATCCTTAAAAGTAAAGGCATTATGTGTTATTGTACGAGAAATACGGTCTATCATATTTAAATGTCCACGTGGCTCAGACAATGTAGACAACACATAAAAATATACACAGAAACAGGACCTGCATTTGGACTCAGAATCAATGTAACTTGGTAGCAGTGCCTTTCAGAGAGGAAGATCAACTGTGCCCTCTTTTACATATGTTGGCGAGGAATGTAGATCTCAGAGAAGAGAAGGCGATTTAAATAACCTTCTACTGCAAAGAGGAGGTTATTATATTTGCACTTGCAAAGGTCTGAATCAAGAGATATTTTAGAGACATTTGCTCTAAAATAAATAATGGTGGTTTAAGGTTTTAATTCCACTGCAGAAAAGACTGAGCCCCTGTTCATGTCGGCAGCAGCCGAATATTTTCATTTTTGAAAATACTTTTTCTATGAATTTAAATGTGTATATTAGATTAACCACACCTGCCATCATAGAGCATCAGGCGGCTGTTTCAGAGACAGAAACATTTAGTAACTAGTTGATGAACATAGTGGAGCATTTAGCAGCTAAAGAGCCATTTATTTCCCTCAGGAATTGGAGACCAAAAAGAAGAAAAAAGAACAGAAAAAGAGAATTGCACTAACCAATTGAATGATAATGGTGCTCCAATACAGCTGTAAATAAAGAACTCTTCCCTAACAAGTTGATGTCAATAGTTTACAACTTGTAATCAGTCATGGCAGGTTGGACATTTGTAAACACATTGTTATTTTTACAGGAAGCCTTATCATTTTTAAGATAATGTTCTGGATCTTCGGTAAAGTTAAGAAGCTCCTATACAATATTTTGTACGCGTCTGTTTGAATAAGGAGTAATCATTTGTCTGTCTGTTCATCTTGCATTAGTTCTGTCCAGTCAATGGTAAATAATAAATGTAAAAATCATCTGTGTACAAAGATAAATAAATACAGTAAGACACAGGCCACACTGTTGGCTGTGTTATCCAATTAACTGCTGAGCTGAACATCACCATTATCAAAACTTGGCCGGTCTAATGGAAGGCGGCGTAGATGTCAGGAAAACAGCCACAACAGTTGTTTTATAAGGCCATTATGGGGCAGTTTCCACAATGAGACGTGTTGCTGAGGGTGGTAAAGGACAGATCTGTATCACGTTGTTTGTGGATCAATTTGAGAACTTTAATTAGCCAGGGGGTCAGGCCAGCCAGCGCAGCAGGCCCAGGTAAAGCTCATCAGTGAGGGGCTTACAGGTGCCTTCAGCCCTAATCTCTCCGCCCATCTCGCTGAAATTAAAGCGGCAAATGGGAAATTGATTTCTAGCCCCCCTGTCCATGGCAATATCTCCTTTTGTCTTAAGGACATTAGGTAGGCTTGCACTTGCCTAAGCTGTTCTTTAAAACGTTCATTATTGATACGGAGGGCTGGGCTGGCATTCTGCCAGGGCAACTATGAAGAGGATGAAGAGAAAACTAGCTCTCTGAGCCGATGGCTTTTTCTGTGGCAACAGGTCGTTCATGCAACGATCCTCAAAACAAGCTGAGTGGAGAGAACGAGTTTGACCTCTCTACTCTACCTCCAACCTGAGCTGCTGCTGACATGGCAACTACTGCAAGATTGAAGAGATTAGACCACTCTGAGAGAGCTGGGCTCAACTCTTCAAATAGAACCTCTCAATATCATGTGGCCGATCAGTTCAATCAAATATGTTAGTTCTAAGCAAAAACGAGAAAGCCCCATGGGCTTGCCAACTTGAAGGAACACAAAGCTCCCAACTCCAAACCATGGAGAGAGCAGAACGACAAAGAAAAAGAAGGAGTGAGTCAGCACAATCTTCAAACCAACAGGATTGTGGAGCCGAGGCTACTGATATCACATCGAGTCAAATGGAGTCTAATTCATTTCCCTCCCTGCATGTCACTTCCTTCAGATCGCAGTTTCTGTTGTGCCGTGTTGATGTTTTCCACTTTATGGCAGGATGCTATTTGTCATTCTAATGAACTTCTCTGTGGGAAAAAAAGATCCCAGGGAACATTTCTCAAGATGTCAGGGAGCAGAGAATGTAAAGTGTGCAACACAGTTAATTCAAGTGGGCCTGCCCTGCAGGCATGAGGCCTGCCTGTGCATCAGTTCCTAACAGGGACAATTCATGCCAAATTAAGGCAGGGAATAGAGAATTTAGGAACATGTCCAGAATACTGTGTTGGAAAGCCTGTTTTCATCATTTGGGAAAATCTGACAGACAGCAGTGACAGCTCAGTCCTGCCACTGCTCATCATTAAGCAGCTTCATCTAGGGAACATAGCGCAGAACCGGTGGCCAGGTATACATTGTGTACCTTTATATATTATGTAGCAGGGAACAGAATAATCCGGCTGCCCCATTATTCAAAAGCCAAAGACACCCAAAGTGCCCATGGCTAATGTTGCTGCGAGAGCGGTACAGAGTGTGTTCTGCACCGTAGAGGGGAAGAAAGAGCTAGCTGGTCTGTTGTGTGCACGTGATAAATCTGCTGGTATGCCAGGGCTCTTTTCTCATTTGTTAGGCAGCCATGTGTGAAAATGTTAATGAAGGCCCATATAATCTAGGAAATTCTCACCATTAGAATTTCCTTCACGTAGCCTGGCTTTCTGCTTACACACTGACTATTGTGCGCATCAATCCTTCCACTGTCGTACTAATAATAGACCTAATTGCCTCAGTCAGCCCACTAGCTTTCTCTGCCCCTCTATGCATCTCAAAAAGGAGTAGAGGATTGTCTTATGACAAGCCCATGGCATAGAACAAGGAGTAAATCAGGCTATATATAACAAGCAGACACAAATACCAGTGGCTCTCTGCATGGTGTCCATCATCTATCCAGCCTCCATTATCTTATCCCATGAAATATTAAGCACCCACATGCCAAAATATTTGCCAGGACTCAGTCAGGCAGTGCAACGCTTTCCCCCCCTCTATGTCATCCATTATAAATATGATGGAATAAAACTAGGCCCTGTGACACGATGTCTCCCTTGACCTCAAAGACCTACCCTATTTGCAGTGGCTATTTTTGGGGGCCAGACATCTTTGAGAGAGCAAAACAATACCTTGCTTAACAATATGTGATTATGTTTTTACTCCAGCCTGTCCTTGTACACATAATGTAAAAATATGTAGATCCCTTTTGAATTTCCAGCTTGAATTAGCATTCAATGAATCTGAGTGCCTTTTTCCCTCTTCGCTCAGAGAGGCAGAATTGCGTAATTACTCTAAAAGGAGAGGGAGAGGTGAAGGTTTGGCAGACTTAATCTCTCAGAGTAGAGCCTCTTTAAGGGAGTGGTGACTGCGGGGCCAAAACATCCATAAACCTGCAGGGAGCAGCGAACGCATCAGAGCATGTTGGACCAGCGCTGATGCACGGCAGCCAACATAGGCTAAAACCAAAAAATACATCCCTGATTTACAGCATGAGTGTGGGAAAGCACTTGACAATTACTTTTGCACCAAGCATCTGCGCAAGATTAAGATTTAAATTTGGCCCTGCACTCTAAAAGTCTTTAGGGATAGGTGCGTATGAAAAACACACTCAGGACAAAAAGGTTGAAAAAAAGATGCACATCTTCATAGAAAGCAACAATAGCTGAAAAAAGGAATTTCAATATTCCAAACATTTAAATCTGTTCTTGAACTTGATTGTCCAAATAATTTCCTATGTTGTTTTTGTCATGTACTAAAGAAAAAATACGAAAAACCGATTTGTAAAAGTAATAAAATGCCACTGTTTAGTAATACTTAATTTACCAGTTATAGTTTGACTAAAAGGGAGGTAGAAGAACATTTGAAAGTTAATTTTCTGTATTTATTATTTCTAGGTCTGACTTTTTTCAAGGGTTGCTTGAAAGCCTCCTCAATCTTTTGTTTTGGATAACTTGGTTTTTAAAAACATCCCTCTCTACCATCTGCCTTTAGCTAGAAACTCTTTGTACGGTGGAAACATTTTTCTCATTCTGGACAATCATTTTCCAGCCTTAAATATGTAGCGATGAAATGATACAACCACCATAATTACTATTCATTAGGTATTATTATTAATTAATACACAATACCGGTTGTCTCAATAGTTTTTTAACAATTAGTATTTTCACAACCCATAGTTTAAAAACAGGGGAAATTGCTTTTGATCGCAAGGTAACAGTTAGACACGTCTTATTTTTTATTATTTTATTGGCCTTATGTACATTTTGTTTGACTTCTCATTAGATCAGATGTGTATTTTATTTTTGAGGGAGCTAGGATTTGTTGCTTCTTACTAATCAAGCAGTCTCTGATAAGCAAACCCAAACTTATAATTTGTTTGAGGAACTGAGGAAGATACTTGTGGGATCAAAATGCTGCTTCAACAATATTTTAGTTGTGAGCTTCAGACATCGAGCGGGACCTTTTCCCATCTTTTGATACTGCAGTCCAAGACAACCATCTCAATCAGAAACACACTCACATGGACAAATACACCAGTCTTATTTCTGAAATCCTCCTCTCTTGCTCTCACACGTTCATACCCTCCAGGCTCATTTTGGATTTTTGGAGACGAGACTGCAGCCACAGATAGAGGAGCAGGTGTGCTAACCCCAGGGTCGGAAGCCTTCCAATTAAGACACATAGATCCCAAAAAATTCCTCTACACTGAGCTCACCTGCAAACATGAATTACATTGGCTTGGATCGAAAACCGACTGCCTGCATCTGTGAGAACGTCCCTCCCACTGCTCCACCCAGTCTAGTTTTTAAATCTATTTACACAGGCTGTGTAATAGCCCAACTTCATCGGGCGCAGCTGTTTGGTGACAGAGACGTAGAGTTGAGTCCGGAAATGACACTAGGCAGTGAGTGGATATACTGTATGCGTGTGTATGTCTGTCTCTTTGCATGTCCCCATGTGTCCGGGTTTGTGTTGTGCTGCCTTCAAATGTTATTTTTATGATACTCAAAGACTGTTTTTTGTTTCAGTATTTTCCTCCAAGGATCATACAGACTTCTCAAAGAAGCCCTAACATGCCTTATGTATTTACTGTCTCTACTGTGACATGTCTCCATGCTTTAATGTTCAAAAAGCTCTTTATTTTTCTCATACTGTCTGTGCTGCAGCTCCTCTTTTCACCCCCTGTCTGAAACCAGAGCCCGGTCTGCTCTGATTGGTCAACCGCCTAGAGATGTCCCATCCCTTAGCATATCACTTACAATAGTTGGAGTGCTAGCCAATAGCAGAGGGTTACATAGTGATGTCACTATGTTACAGACATAAGTCCAATCAAGGCGTTTCAGATGGAGAAATGTTTGGGAGAGAAACTCCCTCTGGTGGCAAATTTGGGATTTTAGCCCTTGCAGACCATTTACATGCACGAAAACCTAAGAACACACTAAAGGGAAGGGAAAACCCCCAAAAGCATAATAGGGCCTCTTTAAGAATGGAGGTGAAAGCAGAGAAAATGCTAAGCTGAGATACGATTTGGAGCCCTAGAAAAAAATTCATGCTTCACTGAACACACAACCAACATTATTAACCATCATCTACATCATTATCTCATTTCCCTCTGCAAACAAATAGTCTTATTGTAAAAAAAAAAGAAGATATTCAAGCAGGAGGAGCCACTGTGAGCTGTGTCGACTGAAGGAAGGACATTTTCAGAAGACTTCCAAAGAACTGAACTTTAGTCTCATTTTAGCAGGTTGACCATTAACACCAACCTTATCAAAGTCATTTGTCTCAGGACTTGTTGAACATCTCCAAAATGCTCTTTTGTCTGGGCTTGAGTGACACTGTTTTTTGAAAGGTTAATTGCTTCTCGTAGTAATAAAAGGCCAGATACGAGCCTGTGATTGACATAAATAGAGGTGCTCTCCCTCCACAGCGAGGCTTTCCACTACGTCTATCCTGGCTGCCAGGTCACTTTCTGACAATTGTGATTTATTATTAATGACATTTAGTACACTTCCTGTGACATTCCTTTTATTGGGTCTTGTGCCTTTTTGTGGCCCATCTTAGAGAGATACATGTCCACCCATGGCCAGCTTTATGGCCTAAGAAGAAATCAATTGTTCAATGTCAAAGCTGTGGCCAACTACGACTTATGTAACGCAAAAGATCCAATGATAATTCTGCAATTGTGCATGAGAATTTACTTTGAGTAACCAACAGTGCAATAAATCTTTTGCCAGTCAATATTTTCTGTCTGCCTAGTATTGGACATTACACATGGAACGAAGTAGACATATCCATTTGCTAACGCCGGTTTTGAAAGTAAGAAAAGGATAGTTTGGGCATGTAAAAGTACAAAAAACAGGAACAAAAATGAATACCGAGGGCAGCTCTGGAAGACATCACCAGTGGCTGAGGCCAAATGGTGATGCCTGATTTGTATTCAGTCTTCGGTCTGCAAATTCTCCCAAAGCAGCTTGAGGTACGGAGATTTTGAAAGTTTAGGAGAAGCGTTGGCATTTTATAGTGCTGCTGCAGAGGTGTGTGTTGGATGTGTGCTGGGGAAGCTGAAGCTCCAATGGCTCAGCAGCTTTTTTTGTAGACACCCTTGGAAGCGTGTGCCAGGCCTGAAGGTCAGCCTGCCTCCTCATCAGCCCTTTCGTGCGGGTCGCACAGCGCACAAAGCAGCTGGAGGCTGGAGGCCTGGGGTGTGGGGCGGCCCGTCATTGACCACCACTCCCCGCCTAATTACCTCCCTGCCCTGGCCCTGTGTTCATCCAGCCCTCTCCGGTAAGTAAGGCTGCTGAGATGGCTGGGAGCCTAGCCTCATTAGATCCTACAGAGTCCCTCTGTCTGAAGCAACATGCACACACTACTAGACACCATCATACACTAATAGGCGAGGAGGATGGCAGAGACAGACAATAAAACACACAAAGAAGTACATCATAGAAGTACACATCCATGCATTCGCCCGGTACATATTTCGTCTTTGGAAACCGTGCTTTTGGTGGGTGCACAATATGGAAATTAACACTGTTTTACAGAGGTGTCATGGTAGTGATTCATCCACTCTGCTTCTAGGTGGTTAGCCTCTAATGGGTTCACTAAGCACACACATATACACACCACCATTATGCCCCATCCAGTATCTAGCTTTGATTCCCCCCCGTGTCAGCAGAGTTTCCCTGTCAGCGCCTTCCCCGCCGCGGCTGAGATGGAAAGAGCTACTTTACTTAGGGGTTTTATTTGTTTGCCTGTTTGTTTCTCTCCGTTCGCTTTCATCTTTATCTATTATGACTGCCCCCTTCTCCTTTCCACACTCCCCAGAGAGACAAGCGTGGGGTATGGGGAGGGAGGGTTTTTTTGCAGGAAACAGACAGGAGGGGGGGCTCCTTTTGAAGGAGAACGAGGAGAATTGAAAACGGCCTGTGTTGTGAAGGAGGCGAGATGAAGAAAGCCAATCTGCCTGTGAGGGCAGAGGAGTGGGAGGGCGAGAGGAAGTGGAGTAGAAAGAGAGGGAAATTCAGTTCGAGCCTCTTCGTCTATGAAGGGGAGGAAATTAAGAGTAACGGCGTAAAGTACTGCGTGAGGTACGACTTTGATGGAATAATCCTTACCCAGGGAACCGTCCCCCCCCCACAATGCTCAGCCTGAGAGGCTGCTGGTGGAGGCAGAGGCCACAGGGAGGTGCTGTGAGAGAGGGGGCTCTGACAGTAAAGCTCCTCTCACCAGCAGCCCTGCTCATCAAGCGGTGTGCCGCTCCAGCTGTTTTCTCACAGAGACAGAACAGTAACGATACAAGTAGGTCCCATAAAAACTTTTTGCTCACGTAACAAGAATAGATGCCGGTGGAAGTTTCAAACAGGCTTTGTTTTATCACCTTTTTTGATATGCCTACCTAAGGCTGTTGGGATCTCACTATCCTCATGCAGATTTGTAATTAAGATCCCCTTTTCTCTCATCAAGCTTCTTTGTTTTTCCATTCACAGCTTTTTCTGAGGGTCTCTTGTTTGCCAATCCTCCAGACTGCCATTCTCGTATTTGCATTGCACAAATGGAATAAAACAAAGTGAGGTAAAGAAAAGCAGGAGTAGGACAACACAGCAGACATCTGTAGAGGTACAAACTAGGAACTGTCTCATGTTTACATTTTCACCTTCATATTTTCCACTGATGAGTGTCATTTATTTATTTGCTGGTTAATTTATTTAGCTGCTATACTCTGGGGTGTTACGATAAAGAATGAGGTGATTTGTTTTTCCGCTCTCTTCTTCATCGGTGCGCCGCAGAACGCTGTCCCCGATGGTTTGGGCCATACAGCCACTGTGAAATGGGAGTCGGTATTATTAATCAAGATGTTGACAAAGTAAAGCATCCAACATACTGCTGGGTCCCACCGGTCGCATCACAACCTACCCCAAAATCCTTTTCTAGAGTCTTCTACCTTTAAGAAATGCACAGTCCTTTCTATCTATATGACACATGACAGGTAAAAAAAAAACAGTGTCAGGAAGATCCCGAATAGTGTCCTTGACTTTGACCTTGACCCAGCTACTGCACGATTTTGAGTTGGTAAAACTGCCGCTTAAATGTGCTCTTCTGACTCCCTGCTGCTCTGAGATCATTCCGTGAACAGCTTGTGTCTCTGGTGGACTCTGATGCTTCATATCTCTGCTGTGCAGTTGAAAGCCTTGGTTTCCTTAAAACCAACAAAAGTGTATCTGACTATTGTTACTCTTCAATTCTCTCAAACCTTTGCCCTCTACTTCCTACTGCTTTCTGTCTCTCTGTACCTCACTGGATCCACCTGTTTCTTTATTATACGTGCCCGCTATGTCTTTTTTGACTGTGACCCTTCTTCAGTGTTTGCTGCGAGGCATTTTTCTTTCCCCTCTCTCTCAAACACTTTTTTCATTCAAGGCCTTTTGAGTGGGCCGTTCCCCCGCCGACATTTACAAATGAAATGAATGAAAACCGCTGGTATGTGACTCCTCTACAGGGAGACGCTTCATTATACCTTGGTTTACTCAAACAGAGGCCTCCTTGTGATTGGCTATAAGCAGGGATACCAGACAGAGAATGGTTACCCTAGATAGCGGGGAATGCAAGCAAGTGGAATAATGGCAGGCTTAGAGAGAGAGAGCCTTGCCCAATGTTTTTGAGCCGTTTGAAAATTGATTTATTCTTACCGATCCAACAAACCCCATGTATTCTCAACCAATGGATGAAGGATGAAAGGTATCATTTGTCAGAAACCCAGTGGTCCACTCATGGGAACAGAAATTGTTTGTGAACACGGATACAAATCCTGTATGTACAGGCCACAGTTATGTGTCATCCAAGTTGGCTCTTCGCGTTTCAAAACTCCAGCCACTACCCTGAGAAATGGGGTAAACTTTTAGGGGCAAGGAACAAGGTTTTTCTTTTGTGTCCCCCTCCATATTCTTTAAATTGGTTTTCAGTCTTTCCCCCGGATGGACTACTATATTAACCTGTGATATGTGTTGACAGCATAGCATAATAGAGTGCCTTTACAAAGAATGTGTTCAACCTTTTCAATTTTATGAAAAAATAAGTTCTCTCCCTTTCTTTCATCCTGTATCCCAGAATGGCTGTTATGTTTTCCTTTCCCCTGAGGAGGAGTTAACAACCTTGAAGCTTTGTAAACATCAACGGTACGTGGAATAAAAAGTAGATTATCAAAGGGATATTTCCTATGAAAGCAAACATCTGCTATGATAAGTTATCGTCATCTTTAATCTCTTGATCAATTCATTCAGGAGATTTCTTCTTTGTGACTACATCCATTTTTCCTTTTTCTGTGTGTACTCTTATCGTGACAAACAGAGATGTTTATCATATTCTGGCAATTATTTTGATGTTGATGATTTCAAAGGCAGGCAGCGGTAACCATTTTGTATTGTTAATATTAGTGGAGAGCCAAATTAGTGGGAAAGAAAACAAGATGCCTTTGTGTTGCTGGAGCCTAAGCAGATGCCAATCAAGCAATGTGGAAGACAGCTCTGAGTCCAGGGAGGGATGTAATGGAGTTCAATGTGAAGGCAAGGATGCTATCCTCAGACAACACACAGAAGAGTGTGCTGAAATAAAGAACAATCAATTCAAACAACAACACCACTGTGTTGGGACCCCCAGCCCCCATCCGGAGGCTTCCAGCCCTTCTAGAATCCTTCGCTGAAAGCTGGCCCTCGTGCCTCCCATCGTCTCCCCTTCCTCCAAGACTCTCTCCCCGCTCACATCCAGCCTCACTTCTTCCCATCATAAATCTGGATAAATCCACAAACCACTGTCTGGCATGCTCCATCTGTCTCCCTCACTCATGTACTGCTAAAGAAAAACCTCTGCATCCCTGGCTGCCAGCAGGCTGTCCTCCAGGCTCACTTAAAAAAAAATGAAACCGAAAAAAAAATTACCCTGACTTTACACTGAGAAGAGAGGATGAAGACCCACCTCTACATTATATCACTACTCAGTAAAACAACCTTTCAAATGGAATTACACAAACCCTCATTTATGTTAACTCACCCATGATGCAATAGGAACGAGATTGGCAGACATGCAGACTGGATCAATTCAAAAACAATATAAACATATGGGTCATATATTTAAGATCACTTTGCTTTAATGCCTGGATTTTTTTCTCAAAATAGGTCCTTTCCATGCTGAAACAAAAGCAAACTTTAAAAAAGGCCGCAAGCAATCGTAATAAAAGTGGCAATTACAACACTGATAATTTACTTTGTAATTATTTTTTAAATAGCTTGGTGTTTATTTGGATATACCGTTAAGTGCATTTAAAAAAAGAACAGGGTAAATTGTTTGTATAGGCAAAATGTCAAATTTCAATATTTTTGAGTGAGTCTGCGGCAGTGAAATCAAGCCTTGAATGTAATGGACAGTGTCGGGGGCAAGCAGCAGGCGGTTGCAGTCGGGTGGAGTCACACTACAACAGGCCTTTGATATCCACCAACAGGGAGCACAGGAGGAGGGCCCCGCATCCATGGTGGCATACTAAAAACACACATGGAAGCTCAAACACACACACATCAACCCTTCTCCGGGCAGACCACGGCCCAGCAGTACAGCCTGGGCTCATTACATCCCAACCACCCCCTCCCATCTCCACCACCAGGGTCCTGACCACACAGTGGGTCGACGCCCAGCCACGGGGGGCCATGTGTTAGCATTCAGCAGAGTGAGAAACAACAACACCAGTGGGCCCATATCATCATCCACCTCACAGCTCCCGGGGCCTGACATCTCCTCGCGGTGCTATTGTTTCGCCTGAGCGCTGCTCTCTTGCCCTTTTCTCTTCACTACAGTGCGCAGGGAAAAAAGGGCTGCACAGTCGGGGGGTGGGGGTTTGTTTAGACAGCAGGGGACCCCTGTCCGCACTCAGGCACTCAGTGGTAAACATCAGATATGATTGGTCAAGGGAAGCAAAGGGGAGTTTGACAGGAGAATAATATGACCATTTCTGATCCCCAGGGTATTTTATCACCTGTGTATAACACCAGATTTATCAGAAGAGAATGTGTTTACCTGTTGATGACAAGGATGGCGCAGGAGGATCCAAAGACATGAAAAAAAAAGACACCATTAGTTTGTTAGCTTGGCGCACCATATCTTTAATGAGACAATATGTGCCATGCATGCATATAATTATACACAATGAGGAATCCCCTTTAATTGAATATTTCCAAAGGGATTAAAGGAGAAAAGACTTTAGCCGGCGTATGAAAGCTTTGTTCTTTTATTAGGTTTTTTTTTCGCTGCTGATTAAGATGAGTGTTCCCTTGCATACAGACATGTCACTTTTGGCTAAATTGGATGTGGAGAGGAGTTATTTGTGTGTTGACCTTGGTTTAACCTGCTCAAGGACACTGTCAACATTACACTGAGGCAATGCTGGATCAAGCCACCCAATTTGCTGTATGCGACTACTGACACATATTGATATATGCATGCACTTCCCACGACCACACTCTTAGTCATACACAGAGTATAAATCACAAGGGCGCTTTTTTCTCAGGCAAGGGAGTGAACAATCACGGCAAAATAAAACGAAATTCAATCAAATGAAAAAAGATAACTGTGCCCACATTACCAAAAAAGGCATTTAGTGTAATTAAGGAGTATTCATGGGTCTATCTGCTGGATGGATAACGCTTCACTAAGTGTTCTCATAGAGACAGGAAGACCTGAGGCCAATAGTCTGTGGGTGATGGTCGGTGGAAGGTTGTGGTCTCTGGCTAATGCCAATCATTCAGGTCTGGTCTAATTATAATAATCACCAGGGAAGCCACTGATGAGCAAGCTGTCCCCAATGACTTTCCTCGTGGATGTTGAGAAAAAAAAATCATTCTTAATGTATGTTGGGCCCCCTTCTGATTTATTCATCTCCTGCTCCCACCTGGTCTTATCCCTACTTCAGACCCTGTGTAGAAGCTTGGGATCTACTCCTAGATTCACATTAAAGCCGCAGAGCTTTTTAAATTCTGTGTGAAATGGGCCTGCATACGCAAAACCACCTGTCATCAACACAAACAGCCGGCTATCGAGGAAAACAAACTAAAAACTGCGTCTCACCATTAATGCGGGCCACTGATGCAAAACCACTTGTCTCCCCATGATCATGTTTGCTCCGCGCTGTAATATTGCTTTCGTGGGTTCCTCCTTTCCCTATTTGTATGAGATGGAAACAATTTATTTCTTCTTTACAAATAATACAAAGAGTGATCATGAAACTAGCAAGGGCATTTGGTTTGCTGTCTCTTAGAAGACAGGAGACCCATTGAATTTCATGAATAAATGAATGAATTAAAATTCATCTAATCATACTTCTGGAATCTCCCCCCCACATACACCTTCGCCGCATGACTGCCAAGGAATCTCCGTTGGTTGTTCCACGTGCAAACACACAGAACCGCAAATACACAGACACCGGGGTTCACCATGGCAACGGCACGTATCACCTTTCTGCAATGTGTATCTATGTGCATGCGTCTTCATTAGGAAGCATGGATCATCAATGAAAACAATTATTTGTATCTCATTTAGCACCTTGTGAATGACTGTTTGCACACCAATACAAGGGAAGTGAAAATATATACCTTAAATATTGAGACTGTAATATATCGAACCGCTAAATAACCTCAAGGAGCTTTTCCAACATGTATCGCTGTATTGCAGTTTCGAATCAGAAATGCATTCTTCTGCACTTTGAGTATAAGGCCAACTTAACTGTATCTTAAACCATGATAACTGCGCCTTGAACATTTGCATAACACTGTACATCGACACAAAGTTAACCAAAGACTAGCAAGGAGGGAACAACTGTTGTTTTAGTAGTGGACTTAAGGTTGAGAATGAATAATATCCATCATAAAACTTTCTTTTTATTAAATTATTAATTATGGCTCGTAGATAAAGAGTATAATTCATGTTGTGTGGGGACAGGCAACTCATTACCAGTGTTACTCTAAAGGCTGGGTGCTAAATTTATTCAAAAATATTTAAAAAGTAACATTCATCCGAGGAAGGCCAAGCTTTACATTTGTATACTTATTCCTCCTCGACAGCGCTACAGGGCCAAGCTGTTTCAAAATGAGTCTGGAGACCACAACATGCTCTAATTGATATG
Source organism: Eleginops maclovinus (assembly GCF_036324505.1). Taxonomy (NCBI): domain Eukaryota; kingdom Metazoa; phylum Chordata; class Actinopteri; order Perciformes; family Eleginopidae; genus Eleginops; species Eleginops maclovinus. The sequence goes on along the minus strand of NC_086349.1, from coordinate 21,614,591 downwards.
ACCTTTAATTGCTCATTCAGTGCAGAGGAAAGAAGAGGAAGACATCAAGTCAGTCCGCTGTGGCTCGGGCTAAAGAGGCGCTGTGTAGATTGGCCTGCACTACCAGGCCCCGTGGACATAATTAAACCTGAATAACAAACACTTACACAAGTGCTCTGCTCTCCTGAACAGGATTGTGAAAACATCCAGGACACCAGCTCACTGCTCTTTTAGTTGGTCCCTCAATCAGAGTGGATTTGTTCCTGTGTTGAGGATATAATTGGAGCCTGGACAATTACGGGAAACATAAATGAGGTCCTGTTATCCATGGCCGAAATGTGGTTAGTTGTAACTGAGCGCTGGGTCTGCAGTTCATCTGAACTCTTCAGAATAGTTTGCTCATTCCTTAAAACCAAAGATGCAAAACAATATTGTATTATTACAGCAAATTACTTATTATTATTATACAATTACTTACTTGTATTGTATTGCCCTATTTCATGTATTTTACTCGCTGTAAACACTTTCGTATGTTGCTTTTTTGTAGCACAAGACTCAAGCTTTTTTTTTGCCAAAGCTATGCTGGAGCTATTGTGAGGTTTTACCTGTATTTTGTTCAGTGTCTTTCTGCTGCAGTAACGGGTATCATAAATAACAAATACCCCCAAAAAAGACTATCTCTAGCTAGCTAAATTTTCCCTGATCCAGACAAAATGGAAGAAAAGTCAAGGTAACACGTGAACCCGCTCTAAGTGTAGCCACATCCCTAATTCTCTGCAGGCACAACAGATGTACAAACTCTAAATAGAACATCTGCATTGTGCTCGTACGCATTAACAATAAGCCTATCTGCATTTTGCCCAACAGTGGTCCACAGGGAGCGGGAAACATTCACTTTGTACTGAGAGCGTAAGCCAAACAACCGGACCTTTGCATGGAATTAGACGGCATTAATTAATTTACACTCGAGTCCACAGGCCTTGCCTTTGAGTGAGTGCTCAGCTTGGGGTTAGCTGCGGGTTCAAGCCGTCCGCCGGGGCTGTGGCAGCAGTGTGTTTGACTGCTATGTATTCAGACTGCAAACTGCTGGTCACCAGATGATCCCCCCCTGGTGGGGCTCACTGCTGGCCTTTTGCAGACCTCCATCATCTCCACCTGCAGTCAGTCCTACACCCCAGAGAGCTCTCACTGGAACGGCACTGAATGCAGGTGCTGGGCGTCTAGACGAGGGGCTCATTAGCTTTCCTGCGGCTCACCAGCTAGTGATTGCAGAGGCCTAAGCTGCCTTGCCTGGAGGGAGGGGACAGGTCCTGATTGAGAGCGTGCTTTATTACAGGGGCTTAGGTGGGGGCTTCGGGATTAACACATAAGTCTTCCACCTTCATGGGTGTGACTTGTAGTGCTCCGTGCAGCCAGAGGGTGAGTGCAGCACGGGGAGGGAAACAGCTTTTCTCACTTTGCATTGATAGACTGACCAGAGGCTTAACACACACGTCCTGGAGGTCTGGATGGATTTGTGTTACTTACAGAAGTACACCCAACTCTCTAAAGGGCACTGACATGTTTTTTTAAACGTAAATTCAAGTTAATTTGTTTTAATAACTTTGGCTTGACCGTGTGAGCCTATGTGGTTTTATGTCTGACACCTCCAGACGTCACGTGAAAGACCTAACAGTGGCCTTTAATTGTTTCAGCTTTGTTCTCACCACAGGGGAAAGCCGGTCAAAAGAGTGGCAGCCTGTGCCCTTTCCTCTCACGGGTCCTTTAAAGTAGGCAGACCTTCAGTCAAGCCCTTCAAGCTGATGCCTGAGTATGAGCTACAGGTGAGGGACATTGCTCCGGCTGTATGTTATGCCTTATTAAACAATCTTGCTGAATTCAGCCAAGGACGAATCCACTAATTTCTACATCATACGTTTTTGGGCCTTTAGAACAATCTAGTTTCACGGGTTTCAAAATAGAGACTTTATTTAGTAAAAAAAAAACCCTGAATTGCAAAATCGGAGTCATTTGCATGCCTCCAAATTCAGTGCATATAGATTTACTTCTAATCTTACTTTCAGATTGCTTTCAAGCCTAATGTTTATAGTCAACAGCAGCTCACACCTCTCTATATATTACCACAGCCGCTTTCCTCAGATGATTAAGCGATACAAAAGAAAGTCAAAACAATAGTGGACCAAACAACTTTTTTCTATGCTGTGCTGTTTGCATAATTAAGATGCCTGAGGGCCAACCCATTCACTGAAATCTGTTTTCTGCAGGGGGAGGGAAACCTAAAATAGCAGCGTCTGATTGTCACAGAATTGGCGGAGACTTCAGTGTGCAGCTGTGCTCTGAGCCTGTCTGTCTGTCATTTAACTGATTGCTGCATCGCTGCCAACCTATCAGGTGCATCATCACTGAGGAGTGAGCCGGCAAGCGCACAGCACAATGAATCCCCAACTCCTTCCAGAAACATAGGATCCAAACTGTGTATATATAGAGCCCAGTGTGCTGCTGCATTAAACAGTTCCACAAAAATGTATTCCGTTTTTTGATTAGCATAACGCCACAGTGGCAGAGTTCAAAGCTCGGATTGTACAGCTGCAGATATGAACAGAGACAACCCCTACCCCACCCTTTAAAATATGAAGAGAGGAGAAGGGGGAAGAAAGGAGAAGAGACAGTGAATTTCAGGGCAGTCCTATTTAATTAGTGGGGTACAAGTGTGATAAAACATCCATCCGCCTCTGAGGGCAATTACTTCCTGCCAATACCTTCATCAAGGCTTTCACAGCTCGTAAGAATATGCACGAGCATAACTCTTGGTCTGATTTAAAGTGCATACAATTTATATACAAAGGTCTTTGAAGGTTAATGCCCAAAAATTGTGCCAGATTAGACGTAACCGAGGCTTGAGCACCCAGTTTGGTTTCCATTCACAAGCTTTGTCATCAGCTTGAGAATTCCACATGCATAATGAATGAAGGAAAAAAAAAATAGCACAGACAATAAGTTTTCATTATTCTATCACCTTTTGAACGAGGGCAATTTCTCAGCAATGATTTATTTTTTAAATACATTGAATTTTATGTAATAATGGCTCTTGAAAAAATACAGTTTATAGAACAAAGAAAAGTTTAGAAAAAGATTTAGAATGAAATAGTTATATATCTATAGTGGCCTAGAGAGAATACTCAATTGATGACGATGATGTGTTAACATTTGTAATGGACTCATGTGTTGAACGCGTCATGATTGAGACTTTTATATGTGTTACATGTCTTATTTTATGTTATATTTAGTTAAATATGATTTGGAAAAGCTGATTTCTTAGTGGCAGCTAACAGTGATCCAAATAAAGAATAAGGAGTGTGTGCGGTTACGTCAGCTGCATGTATTTTTTTTCCAGTGCCAGTGTGTGCCTGCATGGCAGTATCTCCAAATATTAATTAGCCCTGTCTGTGTATCTGATCACTGACATGCCTGAAGTGAGGGTGATAAAAATGCTGTGTGGTTTATCGGCTCTCTTCCCTTTTGAAAAGGAGGTACAGATAAAACTGGTATCATGAGGTTCATGCATGGTGAATCATGTCCACAGTTTTTCTTCTCTCTTCCGAAGTCAATAGGCCTGTAACGTGAGCACAGCACCCGGCTGTCCCTTGGCAGGCTGACTGAGCCCGCTAATGAAAACAGAGGAAGGGAAGGGAGGGAAAAAAGGAAACACAGTGTTCTGTGTGTCTGAACAAACGCAGAAGGAATACCTTCAAGGTCACCGTCAGAGAGATATAGGGAGTGATTGAGAGATAGAAGACGAGATGGGTGAAGTAATGATGAGACAAGAAAATTTGGGCTCTGGGAGAGAAAATACAAACAGAAAACTTTCATTCTGAACTTTTTCCACTTCTCACTAAAGCATTGTGGCCAACGATATAAAATTCAAATATAAATAATTCTTCGTTTTCACACTTCACTTATCTTTTTAAGTGCTGAGAATTACATGAGCTTTAGAACAATAAAACAATGCAACACGAGAATAAAAATAGAGCCAGGCACTGTATCCTACTGGGCAAACGCACAGATGGGCTTTGTTTCATTTTTATGACCATCTTAACATTACTTTATCAATAACAAATCAGACATTTTTGATAGCTCAGCACTCAAAGTAATAGGCAACAGAGCAATCCTCGGAGCATGCTAAAAATGTTGAAGAAAAATCACAGTCGTGTAACGGAAAGAGAACAGGATAGAGGCTTGTCATACGAACGTCAGAATCCGGACTGTTCCAGAAATGCCCAAGTGTGGACATACACTCAGGCATGACGTTACAGCGAACCTATTATCTGCTATTCTGTCACTTTGGCTTTTCCACTACAAACTTGGGACCAGATTCAATTTCAGCACCAGCGATGTCTGCTCCTCTGACCATCACAAAGCCACTCTCTCTCTCACCCTTCCTGAGAGGGTGTGTCCCCTCAGGGAAGAAGATGCTGCTTTTCACAGCACTTCACCCAACCTTAAAAAAAAAACACTTAGCACCATATCCACAGCTGATTTTTTTCCCCCAGCACTATTACAAGCCACAGTGCTGCCACTAATCAGAAACTGTCCTGCAAACAAACACACAATGTTTGCTGAGTAGGCAACTGTCAAAAAAAGATAGCTGTCCAAATGGAAACTTTTTTTTGATCCTACAGGCCCTTAAACCCCTTCAACCGACTAAAGAGGCAAGAAAGTCTATTATGTAAAAAAGTATTGCAGTTTGTTGGACAGTAAAACAATTCTCTGCTCACAAACACAACAACGTCAACACAGGATACACTTTCTGGAACCTTAAATCAATTATAAACACTCCCCTTTGTAACTCTTCCATGCGTATCGTGTCATTTGATGCAAGGGTTAGTCAGAGCGGGGATGGCAATCTCAACTAAATCCATGACAGTTGAAAGACACGAGCCACTCTGTCTGTGTCTCAGCGGCCTTTTGTTTGGGGGTGTTGTTGTTTCTCACCTCTTTTGTTTCGATAGCTCAACGTTTCACTCGATCAGGCTTTTGTCAAGAGGGACCTGCGTGTTCAGTATTAAACTCACAGAGGAGAATTAAGGAAAGGATGTTACACAGATCAAACCGGAGGACTCCCGGGTCTCTTACTCTCTTCAATCAATAGGCAGGATAACACCAGACAGCATCAAGAAGCAAATAAGGGCATAAACACACATTACAACTGTGTGACAGAACTTAAGACACACAAAACTGCATAACTGGGTTGACTTGGAGTATATAGTTTGGAGAATATCACTTAATTATGCTAGGTGGTGTACTTTATGAATGCATGGGCAAATCAATGCCTACTATGCTTGCATGCCTAATACACAGCCAAGCCTTATTTCAAATGGAAAAGTTTGCATCTGTATTGACGCCTTTAGTTTCTAAGGTATAGGTAAAGCAAGTCCCTCCAGAGTATGCACAGTCATACTCTGACTCAATAAGAGTCTGTTTCTGGGTTTCTTAGCTGGTGTGGCCAATTAGTGTGAAATTTGGTGACAGAACAGTGGAGGAGCTGGGACAGTCCTGGTGTAATTATTGATCTAAGTTTACTTGCCTGCTTGGCTACGGGTGTGGGGGGGAACACACAGTACAGGGTTGTTCTCATGCAGCGCCTAATTAATAGTGACATAATCTGATACTACAGCTTAAAGTTGTTGAGGATTTCTGATCACCCCGCTGGTGTGTGGACTTATAGGGCTGCTCGTTGCACCGTAATTGCAAAGCTTTGGCTTGGTGTCACAATTAGAGTGGAAACCAGCCTTATTATATCCACTGTTATAATCTCTGCCAGGACCCTATTTACCCCCGCTCTAGATTGGTTTCTTTTCTTTTGAAACTGTTCCAATCTGTATGGAATTCAGACACTAATCCGAATGACTGCAGGTTTTTTTGTTTTTAATAGGGGCTCATGCATCGGTGTACAGTCTGGATTTTTCGCAGGAAAAGGTGCAATAATTACAGTGACAAGACAATAAACACCGAGAGGGATATGTAGTAAAACAAGATTTGCGGTTAAACATCAATGTCAGGCATCATATTGCAGGGAGCGCGTGGCGGTTTCATTTGACCAATAAACAGTGTGCAAGTTTATTGAAATATGCCGTGTTTGAAAATGGTCATACAGCAATTTTACGGTATTTTCTAGATGGAGCTGTTGCCTTTTTTCTCCACAGACAAGAGTTTCTTCTCTAGTTCACACATTCTGCTGGTCTGAATGACAACCCACTTCTCGATTTAATTATTTTTTGGGCCAGAGGAGGACACAGGTGGAACAGCGGAGCAAAGTCATTTGTAGAGCAGCTTGAAAGAATCTCCTCTAGTGTCTTATTAGACTGTGTGGGTCAGACAAAGAAACACTGTGGGAAAAGCACACAAAGCGTGCCAAAATAGCATCTGACTTCAGTTCACGATTCTGCGCCTCATCTCTGAAGAAATGCTAACCAGCATCTTTCCTTTTCGACCTCTCTCTGGGATTACTTCTAACCAGTCACTCTCTGAAGGCTCCTCTGCAGCGCTCCAGCCAGAAAAGACACATAATATTTATCAGAAGAACAGAGGAGCTGCAGAGAAAAAAGGGCAGAGACAATTTAAGTGGTGTCTTTGATAAAGCAGTGTTTTTGAAGCACAGCCCGTTTAGCTTCCACAGGACAAGAGGAAATAAGGATGGGAAAGTGTGTCTGGCGATGGTGCTCCACATCAATACACACCGCAGATACCTGGGTGCCTCCCGAACAGAGGAGAGATTCTAAACCCGCCCCTCCTCCCTTTAAACTTACGCTCTTTGATCTTCTCCCTCTTGAATATAAAGACGGTTACTGCCTGCACCACAGAGAGTTCAAGCACCCCACAACCTCCACAGCACTCACCAACCTCAATATCCACAGTATGTGCTTCTTCACTCCTAGAAAACTTTAGAAAGGAGGCAAAGGAACTTTTCGCTCAGCGCCAGATAGTCATCTTTACTTATGCTGCGAGACGGAAGGTGACTGTGCTGTTGTGAGCTAGTAAATTAGTAGGTCAGTGGTTTGATAGCAGCGTTTACCGGCCAAATTATCACTTTTCCTGCCGTTTACCTGCTTCTATTGCTCTGTATTGATCGAAGTTTTTGGCTTGGTCTATCAAAGGTAGAGGCAGTTTGTTTTTGACGTGATTTCGTCAACCAATTACAAGGGCTGCAGCAGTATCAGTCGGGGGCTAAATAAGACTCTGGGTCCCACTGAGATCCAGCAAAAGCCTCCACTGACAGATTCAATCTTTCCCTCCCTCCTCCTGACTGCTTTGTTGCTTTCATTTTGCTGCGCTTATTACAAAATAACTTGCAGAATGGTTTGAGACTTCCATCATTTAGATTTAGTTAGGTGCTTGGAAAATGTCTTTTTGTTATATCTACATTTAGAGCATTTGTCATGACTGTGACTCGCAGCGTGTTTGATGTCTACTGCTTTTTATGCATATTGATGTTCCATTTTAGTTAAATCTCCATGGTGTTACTTTGTTGTTGTTGTTGTAAACAAAAGAAAACCACAAATGCTGATGTGATGCATAACTATCTGATAAGCTGGCTTATGTATCACTGCTCTGCAATGTGTTTGGAGCTGTTTAAACATTACAGCTTACTGGGGGTTTTCTGGTATGACTTGAATCATTAAGACAATAAAAGTGTTTAGGTTTGTAGTTGCTGTAAAGAGGATGATACGGCACTTTCACAAGGAAAATAAAAACTGGGATATTTATATGTATATTCAAAGTAGCCTACTGCGTTTGCTCATATTTCATTTTCTACTCAAACTCTCTTTTTGGGTTTGTAAGGTTGAATATTTTGTTGGAGTGTGGGAGTCATTTGAATAAAAAGTAAGAAAACGAAAACACCAAACTAACAAAAACTGCAGATACGGGATAAGTGATATTTTCCTTCCCACCATGTCTCACATTTGACATTTGTTCGAAAATGGTCAGTTGCATTGTTTCCTCTGTCACCCTATTATGGGTTCACTTAAAAGCTCAATTACGTGTTCATATGATCTATTTCAAGGCAAAAGGGTTGGTAATGTTGACACTCTATATGTTGATTGTTATAGCACTTTCCAGCTTTTACTTGTGCACAACAAATTGCTACCCTCGGACATTGAGATGGATTTTCCTTCTATCAGATTTGCAAGTAGTTTGATAAAGGCTTTTGGCTCGTCTTTCATGGATAGTTCGGTTCTATTAAATGTTCAACGTCAGAAAAGACCATTCTTGGCCGCGCTGTGTAGTCTAACCACCAATATAAAGTAGACACAGTGGAGTGGTTTCACCGGCCTCAGCCAACTGGAGGTGGGCGACAGTTAGGGCTCTCCCGTCCCATGAGAACAGAAACTGTTAACACAGCAATGGCTCCAGCATTGCTGAGTGGCACTAACAGCGGGAGGGGGTTGTGTAGTGAGAGGACTCACCTCTCTCTACCCTCCAGTTTCCCCCATCGAGCAAAAAAGCTTTCTCTTGTCTCTTGGTCGGGTGTAATGTGCGTCAGGATCTCTGGAATTCAATTACTGTTCCCTTTTAGCCGCGCCTCTAATCTTCCTGTTCCAGTCATATGCTCTGGGTGCCAGCCAGTGTCACACACTTTTCCCAAAATCATTTCTTTTATGACAAGCCAGTGAGAGCACAAACTACATGCAGTAATAGAACAGATCTGGATCCATTCAGCCCACCATTTTCCTAAACCTAATTACGTTACATTTGGGGGAATGTCACTATAAACTGTGGGGGTATAACAGTAGTCTCTAATGAGTGTTCAATTAAACAGAGAGCACCCACAAGGCAAAACGGGCCCAATAAAGCCAACTGAACGCTTTCCAATTGACACAGTCTAATCTTGAAGTATCACTAAAGTCTTGAGTCAACAATCCATGTTTGTACCAAACACTTCACAATGGAAAAAAACATCGAGGCAAGAACACTTTCTCTCCAGAAGATTGAAAATAGGATTTGTCTAAACGCAAACACAGTTAGAGATATAAGTTTCACTTTCCAAGAGTAAGACGAGAATATTGTTTGGCTGAACCATTTTGAAACCACAGTTAATGATATTATTTTGTCTGATGTTGCAATTTGAAATAAGCTATCATGTACTTTACTCATCCCAAATTGGGAAATGTCTTTACTGCCGCAGCATAATAACACAAGGCATTGCACATAATAAGAAATTAAAAGAGAAGAAATAAAAAATATCTTGAAATATTATATTTGATTTTAGAGGAAATTATAATTTTGACATCATTTTTATGGAAATAGGTAAATAATTATGTTGTGGTTTTTGTCGGGATCTGTAGCGAACACATTCGTTTTCTTATGTTTGTAGAATATCATGTGTATGTCAGGACAAAAAATAGCATTTTGACACATTTGAGTTTACATACAGAATACGCTGCATTGTAGGATTTTAAAATTGCAGTAGACCATATTTAGTTTGGATCTTTTCAATAACATTTGAAATTATTTGTTCACCCCTAATACTGATATCGCTTCCAAGTTCAAACTGAAACTATAAATCAACCAGCTCCAGAAATGAGACAAAATCTAGTCTGGTTTCCATCCAAAAAGTGACACAATCTTCTTACAAGCTTACATGTAATGTATTTGATGTTTAATCCTTAAAACCCTTGAATTGAAGTTAAATTTAACATATTGTGCTCAAACATGTGTGTGACTATTTATTTTCCTGGCAGAGAAACTGGCAGAAGAAGCCTACAACACCAATTCTGTTTTCTTACCGTATCAATGATCTTTTTTAACCTTAGGTAAAGAGAAGGACTTCTCTAACAGGCGTCTGGTTAGAAAACACCCATATGGGTCTTTCTGAATAGAAGTGACAATACCGTTTCTACAAAGACTTTAGGTCGTAGAAACTCTCGCTCGGTTAACTGTTGCTTCACACAAAGTTAGAAGGATTGAGTGAGGAGAGGCGAGGGAGCGTCTGTGGGTATTGTCATCACCTCTGACAAACATGCGGTTGTGTTTAATTATCAAGTGTTTACTCTCCTGCCCCGCACGTCAATCTCATGGACCCCCAAAATCTGACACACACTGTGGCCCCACGCTATTAACTAGAGTCAACAGAGCAATGATCTGTGCCTGGTGTTCCTGTCTGGTGATAGGTGAGGATCTGCCACCCCAACCCCCTTCCCGCTCCACCTGCTTCTCCTGTCTGCCGGAGTTAATTTATCTGGGTGATAAGCAGGTGGACGAGGGGAGGAGAGGCCCTCAGACTGAGCTTCCCTGTCAGACCTGGCAGACTGAGTGACAATGCTAATAGCCCGCTCCCATTAACCTCACCACACGCTTCACCTTTATCTACCACGCAAAAGACTGTTTGTTTGCTTGTTGGATGATAATATTTACCTCGTGATTTGGCGGCCCCAGACATGACGAATATATTTGTGCATTTCGAGGAGGCGGCTGTGATTCACGTTCAGAGGGGAGCTGCTGAAAGGAGACACTGCTCTCTACAGCTCCCGTCTGTGATAAGGCGTAATGTCCTCAGCGTAATCTCCAACTTTAAAATGAAAGAATATTCCTGTTTCCCTTTTCTTACTTTTAAATGAACAATGTCCTTGCTGCCCATTATTCTACCGTGCTCTCGGCTCACCGCTATACAATATGGTTCAGCCTCATAAAGCACAATGCATCTGCACGTTGCGTTTGGAAAGTTCATTCTTATCTCTGGGCCACGGTCCAGTTATAAAGAAGTTTGGTGTTTGTGTACAGGCGAGTCCTGTGGTGAGCTCCGTGCTGCAGTGCCAGGCATCAGACAGAGATATTGCTTTAATTGGAGAGTTACTGATCCTGCAAGGCATTTGGGTGCCAGACGTTAGCATCAATGCTTCTCGCTGTATTCTGCTGCGCAATCACAAAAATGATATTGGGGCGACAGCAGGTGATCCATAAAAGCTGTGTTTTAAAGCCTTGTTAATTATTCCTTCAGAAGTCTAATGAACAATGGGGATAAAACCTTGTGCGGGGCAAATCTATTTGTGGGAGAGGAGGAGTGAATTCTCTCTCAGAAACAGTGCTTCAGAGCCTTACCCCATCTTATCTGTCAACATGAGTCTATCATTATTACACACACACACACACACACACACACACACACACACACACACACACACACACACACACACACACACACACACACACACACACACACACACACACACACACACACACACACACACACACACACACACACACACACACACACACACACGCCCCTGATATTAGCTGGTACAATATTTAATCGCCATGTACACTTACAGGGATCTGGTGTTGGGATGGAAATATGATCTGAAAATGGTGTATCCATGCATAATGAAGCAGATGCCCAAGATTATATAGTTTGGCACAGAATTTGAATATGCATAGATTATCTCCTATTTGATTTAGCAGCTGGTGTCTCGGTGCGGATGTGTATAGTACATCACTTACGGGTAGTGGGACCTCTGCATTCTTGAATTTGGTTTCAGTGTAGTTTATCATATTTCCTTGTGTGGAACAGACATTGTATTCTGTCTTTGGCTGGAGAGGGCTTAATACACGGCAGGCCTGCCAGCTCTTTCTCTCCGTAAGAGATATGAGAAGAAGGAGATTAGCTCAGCTACCCATCCATGACCTTGATATTACGATGAAGACAGATAAGAGCTTTCTCCCTCCACCTGCTCAAAGCCTGCAAGGCTGTTTAAACAGCAGGCCAGGCAGTCATCATCCATTTAAAACAAATGTCTTAGCCATTCGGTATCCCGAGTCAATTAATGATGTCATATGCTAGAAGAATAAAACAAATGCTCGCGATGTCCTGCAGCCTCCAGAGAGACGATTACTGTACGGAGAGCCGAGGAGTTTGGGAAAGTGGCTGCACAGCAATTTGCCCAACAAGTCTTTTTGATTAAAACTTGCTTCAAACACAGCCTCTAACATAACAGCAGCATGCTAAAAATGTTCCACTGTTTACCAAACTGTTTCACTATTTACCCTCCGTTCGACAAACAAATTGTTAATCCCATGCTAACAATGTGATGAGATTACAAGAGTAGGCTTTACAGAAATCACATTATTTAAACCCACAAAAAGACCCTAAAATAACTGTTTGAAATAATGAGCGGGGCAGAAGTGATCCGCACTCCATCTTCACCTAACAAAGAGATTAAAAATGCAATGTGGAGCTCAAGCACTGCGCAATCGCTGACTGTACTAAAAGAGGCTGGTTAAGTTGCTGTTTCCCTAAGCAGGCACAAACTTTATCTTTTCTCCTTAAACCACAACCAAACTGGGATGATGTATCTTTATCGCATGTTTCCACAATTAATTCCAGTTACGGTAACAATGCACAGTATTCTGCATTAGCACTTTTTGTTTATGTAACATTAAAAGTGAGTATTGATAATAAATTGAGGTAAGATGATAACCCTGTATTCTTTAATGTTGCATCAAGTGCATAAAGAATGTTTTGTTCTGCCTCCACGTGTAAGATTAATACATTATTGTACATGCATAACCTACTTTTATGCTGAACATATACCATTATGTCTGTATCTAATGCAGTAGGCGTGTGGACACATCATATTTTATGGCCTGGTCATGTAGTAAATGTTATCTTTATATAGCTACATTTTGTCATCACTGTGGCAGTAGTAGCTCATTGGTAATTCAGCCTGGATAGCATGTCCACAACTTGCTCATTACTGAGTCTCACTAAAAGCCACTGCAATTGTCCACTGTTGGCCAGCATGTCATGGAGGAAGTGCTGAGAGAGCATACCTTTCTTTTACCAGAAAGCACTGAGAGTATTGAAGAGATGGCATTAGGACATAATGAGTAAAAAATGTCTCTCTTACACCGGGCCAAGAAGCTGATGGGATTTTCATGCTCGACTGATTCTCAGATGCATTCGGCAGACAGCAACCAAGCAGGAAGTATTTGTTTGTTGCTGATGTAGTGGTAAACAGCTGTTGCTTGGTTTTGAAATACAGTTAAAGGCATGAATTTGGACAACGTTTCGAATGTTATTTTACACCAGTGCCAGGAGACATGTTAGGAAGAAACAAGTGTGAAATGCTGGCTCAAGAGAAGAAAAACATTCTAATTTTTTTTGCTCAAGAATTAGAAACAAATTACAGAAACCACAGAGCATGACTGTCCACTTATGGAAACAATTTGTCATCTGAATTGAATCAATTTGAAGTTCAAGCATGTTAGATGTTTGTGTTTTTTTGTTAAAATGTAACTAAAAACATTTGAGACTAATGACCATGAGGGGTGTTTTAATTACATTTGTATAACACACTACACTAAGTTAATTTGCAGTGAAAGGGAGATGTGGATTTCTAGATACCAATAAAGGCTCTTCACACAACTAAGAAGTCATTTAAAATAGTTTGAGAGAAGACTGTGTCCCTTTCAAGACCTCCTTATGCAAGTCCGTGGATTTGGCTAATAAAGCTGGAAATGCCCTTTGACCATGAAGTGAACTGATGTTATTTTCAGAGAAAGGCTGTTAATTCATACAGCAGGCAGGCTCAAATGCACTAGAGGCTAAAAACAAAAAAAAAGAAGACACATACGAGCAGGAAAGGGAAAAGATGAGAGGATAGGGGGGGGGGCCAAATAGGGAGTGTTAGCAAAGCAGAAACAGAGGTGTGGATGGAAAGCAGGATGTGATGGTGTGCCAAAATTATCCACTGATCCATACCGAAACAGATGCATTTGATCACAGAAAATCTCGGGCTTAGAGCATAAATACATAATAAACAAAAATTAATGGAGGCAAGCGGCATGCATGTGTTTCATCGGCCTGTGAGTTACCACCACAGTGACTGGAGCAGGGCAGAGTCATCCATATGGATGCTGCTTAGAGAACAGACTTGTTAACATATCTCCTTCACTGCTCCTAGCAAAGCGTTACAGAGATGGAATACATATCAGGCACCTTTAATAACAACAATACAAGTCTATGTGGGAGGGTTTAAAAAAAAAAAAAAGAAGCTAAATATGATACAGCAAAAAAAATGTCCTGCCAAGCATGATGCCAAACTGGATCAATATCTCCGGGCAACTGTTACTATGTAGTGCAAAGTACTTATTGTAATGTGCTGTACAGGCTATATACAGAAAGTACTCAATACCTGGTAATGAAACAGGGATATACACGGAAATACTTCAACAAACTCTGCAACACAAACACTAATTTGACAATCTAGCAGATGTCAAAGGCCTTGTTTTATCCAGTAACAACTGATCACTACTAATACTGCAAGTGGTGTGTGCAGAGTTGTGGAGAAGAAATGAGCTGGACTTCTCGGAGCTCGAATCCTATGGCTTGCAATTAGAACAACCATTTTTTCCCACTAGTGCAGCAGAAAACATGAAGAAGTCAAGGATGATGAATTAGTCTAATGATTCCACAGTAATATCGCTCAGAGACAGCGCTGGAGGAAATTGCTGTTCCCAAGCGAAAGGCCTAAAATTACCCCTTAAGATACGGCTGAACTTTTGCCATTGCGCTCTCTGTTGCCGTCATTATTCAGTGAACCCTCTTGTTTGTGGCGGTATCAATTGGATTCTAAAGGTACCTCGGATGGCCATCATTGCATCGTTCCCTCATTCCCTCTTTTCACCTTTTCTCTCTTTTGCCCTCTCCTGTCTGTGTGATCTCGGGCTATAACAAGCGTACAAAGCCCAGTGGGATGCTAATGCTGGCTGCCACAACGCCCTCTATCTCCCTCTCTTTTCCCTCTGTCTGCATGTCACATATGAATCTGAGTGGAGTCTGGGACGTGATGGAGGAGATATGTATTGTACAGGCAGTCTCAGATGGCTGGCCTCTGTAGCGGAAGACAAAGGGCAGACGCAAACATGATAGAAAACACAACGCACACACACACATAATGCCACGAGGCCTCAGGGGTGAAGGGCACGGGAGTCAACCCAGCGGTTCAGTGGTGATCGCTAATTAGTGCACAGCTCCGACCTTGACACGCCATCCTTTCTCCTCCGTCAAGAAGCAGTTGTTGCCACAATGCAACACAGACGGGGAGAAAAGCCTCGAATGAATGAGATCTATTGATGGCAGGGTGAGCAGTGAAGAGGCGAGGAGACAGGAATAAAAACATTGCCACAACGCTTGACGTACTCCCTCGGCAACTTGCTGTGACTTTGGTTGTTGCACCCTCATTTGAATGCATTACACAACCTCAGAATACAAAAACAGAAACCTCAATAAATAAAGCCTGCGTGTTTCAGACGGTGCCAGTCTGCGCTGATCTGGGCCTTTCAGCCCACTCTGCATGATTAACAGAGGTAGCAACGTTTTGCTTGAATAAATTAGAAACTCCACTGGCTGTCCACTTTTTAACAGAGAGGGAGATACACAACCGATACGTCTTTGTTTGCAGAATCTCCAAAGGCCCCAGTAATTGAATATTCACAAAAATCCCATGTTTACGCCACAACAAAAGAAATTAGATAAAACACGGAGAGGCAGCAGAAATGAAATGTGTCTGTCACACAAATAACTCCTTGCAAAGCCCCTCAAAGTTAATATATATGAAACTGTCTTTTATTCTCCCAATGTTGAGTCAGCTATACAGAAATCACCCAAAAACTGCAGGAGTCATAATGCATCCTGTTTCTTACTTTTAATTCTAATCAGAAACTGTCTCAATGTTCCAAAAAAAATACTGCTTCTGTCTCTATCAGTTTATTACGTGGTGAAAAATGACCCCCTTTAAAATTTAAAACCACATCCGAGACATAAAGAAACGTTCAGTTCAGGGCAGGACACACTGTACCCTTTATCACGACCAAAAGTACTTACTCTGCTGAAAATTCATTTACCGTTCTTACTATAAATATTACCATTATATTATAACTCACTCACCAGGACAGAGAGTTTAAAGCTGACAAAAAGAGGGAGGAAAACTGACTAATCTGGTGCCATAATAACAACGTGTTCCGAAAATCGGAATTCAAAATGTCTCAGTGTGGGCGTGTTGCTACAGGTTAACAATAAAATAAATACGCTTTTTTAACTCGTTAATAAAGTCAGGAAAATAAAGTAGACAAATGTTCTCATAAAAATGGATAATGCAAAGCCTGGAGACTACAAAAATTAATATGAAGACAGACGGGCCACGTTTGAAGCCATGGACTGTTCTGCAGAATGACCTGAGAGGGGTTGCAAACCTGTCATGGTACACCAACATAACAAACACTTGCAGGCTGGCTTTGATCCAAATAGCTAGCATGAAGAGACTGGATAAGTCAGCAAGCGTTAAGTTATAGGTTTAGCTTCAGTATGAATGTGGTTTCTAAAATAAGCAGCATTGTGTAGTATGATATTCAGGTTCATGAGCTCTGAAATAAGAAAACTGTGCCATTTTTGTGTTGTCTTGGACTGAGTTTAGATCACTTTTCCAGTCTTTGCAACCCCTCAAAGAGTTCAGAGAGCCTGACGTTCACACACATTCAGTCATCAATGCCATAGGGAGAAATGTTGAGGTTAACCATCGACCACCGACCTTGGGATTGGTAGACCACTGCCCTACCTCCTGAGCCACAACCGCACCCTGACCTCCTCCCTATGCGGTCAGGGTGACTGAGTGTCTTTCTCTAGAGTTTGCACGGTCCACCTTGAATACCCCTTAAGAGCTGTGCATCCTGCAGAATGGTTTATACCGCCTTAAGTCTGCATTTCCTATCACTTTAAAAGGTATCATGATAGAAGCAAATTTCTCCTTTGATCTGCAAGCTTTATTCTTTCTTGTCAAAACCAGGTGTCAACAATACCCAGAATGCACCACAGTTCAGTTACATATTTTGGTTGTTGTTATGCTAGTAGCAGCTAATATAGCCAGGAGACACACGCCTCAAGGATAAGTCTGCTAAACTCAATTCTTTCTTGATCGAAAAACTAAAAATGTTATAAGAAATGATCAGATATAAGGCAACTCCCTCTGGATCCACAAAAGGATATATACAATTTGTATTCTGTACGCAGTAGTACTCCCCTAGACCTGTAAACACACTTTGATGTGTAAAAACAGTGCACTTCCACTTTAATTAAATGATGCTACGCAAATAGAGGGGTATTAAAAAAGGCCAGAAATGTTATGCATGTGATAAATGATCTCTAACCCGATGTTATTTCTGTACAAATAATCTACAATTGTGACTTAACACCGAGCCTCTGGTGGATCAGTAGCATACAGATACTAGTTTTTTGTAATGAATCTCTGTGCCTTTTTCCTGGATTCTTGCATTTATGACATTTTCATAAGTGGTTTCATGAAAGCTGGAGTAGCAAAGAATGTAAATTAAGAGTCTGGCTTTTTAAGGGAGGCCAGTTTCACTGTTTACATGCTCGACTTGTACCGGGTCGACCCTAGTTAACAATTTATAGTGGAACTTTCTCTACCTTTCAGCCAGTACTCTGCACAAAATGTATCTGGAGCCAATAGGCTTTCAGCATGTCTGGGTGCACTTACTCAACCCCCTTTTAGGCTGTCTGTTCCTGTTGTCCTCTTCATCTCCTCCTCCTCCTCCACCTCCTGTCTGCCTTCTATTAGCAGACCTTTGGGTCAAGGTCCCTGAGCCAGAGATATGGAACACTGAGTTCTCAGGCCAAAGTTCCCCCCTAAGCATCAGCACAAGTCAAGTGTCGACCAAGAAAAAGACTTTGAAGAACAACTGGCATTTACATGAAGATGAGCATGTGTGCAATCTGAATCTTGAGGAAAGTATTTGGCACACTACTTTATGAGCATCAGAAGCACACAACTGTATGAGCTTAAGGGCTGTATGATGAATGACTTTACAAGTCATAGTCAGAGTACAAATCTATTATCAACAGAGATAACTACAGTCCTTGGCAGTTAATGGGTGCCTGTGTGGAGTACAAAAGTGTTGTATGAAGATTGTCGTCTGAGAAGGCAGCCGTAAGGGAACTGAGCCATGTCTGTGCGCTCTCCAGAGTACATCAGGACAGAAAGTGACAACAAAGAGGGACGACAAAGGATTTCGATGAGCCCGAGGAGTGTGTGTGTGTGTGTGTGTGTGTGTGTGTATGTGTGTGTCCGTGTGTGT
This sequence comes from Eleginops maclovinus, assembly GCF_036324505.1. Classification (NCBI taxonomy): domain Eukaryota; kingdom Metazoa; phylum Chordata; class Actinopteri; order Perciformes; family Eleginopidae; genus Eleginops; species Eleginops maclovinus. The sequence goes on along the minus strand of NC_086349.1, from coordinate 21,596,465 downwards.
GTACATAGGTGTAAGGGTCACCCTCCAGTCACAGGGTTAATGACTACCAGGATCGGGGAGGCCTTCTCACTCTCCTCCTGGCCATCCATGCATTTGCCTGTCAGAAACGGAGTCTGCGGGGCGTGGGGTGTTCAGTCTAACGGATAATGGGTATGAACACAGGAATAAAATTTATCATGCATATAAAACCACAAAGCTGGCCTCAGAATATACAGAGTGCATAAAAGTATGCTCAGAACGTGGTGGGGAAACAAAAAGAGGGGTAGAAATCATAAAGAGAGGAAAACCCGGGCTTCAGCCAGCCCTCCCTCAGCTGGGAGATAAAGATGACAGATATCTTCTCCACTTCCAGCCCAATCTCTTTAATGCTAAAAGGATAGGAGCAAAGAGTAACGAAAAAGAATTGGACACAAAGTACAGCAAGTGTAGTTTAAAAGCAGACGTCGCACACTCTCCATCACTACGGCCCGCCTCGCCTCCCCGTCTCATCCTATATCTCCGACGAACACACGCATGTTTGTAGGGAGAAACACCAGCATCAGGTCCCTGGGCGGATGTGCTTCCCAGTGTTCCGCACAGAAAAAAGGGATTGTTCAAATGCTGAATAATTACCATGATAATCATCTCCATCCCACAAGGGTCTAAAAATGCATACCTGACATCTGACATTTGGTACCCATGGCTCCTTTCTCAATTTGCATAATCACATTCCCGCCTAATTTCCATGCATATGTTTGAAAAAAAGAAACAGAGGTTGAATTTTTCGTATTGTGGAGTGGGCACGGTAGGAAAAAGATACCACGATGCAGTGGAACTACATAAAGGAAAAGCACTTTTTGAATAATACATTCCTCATTTGTGAGATAAATACATTGCCACTCATTTTAAAATACGATCAACAGATAAATCGATAATGAAAAGAACAACTTGAAGCAGTAACCCTGTACAATAATGGTATTTAGATTGTGTTAATACATTCAAGGCATAGTACAATACTCTACTCGTCATCTTATATGTACAAAGCCTTTAAGTGTAATGCATGATGGGACTTTTAATCTGTCAGTAATATAGCTTTCTAGTAGTTGCTGTTCATAACCTTGACTTTTATGGCGAAAAAAACTGTTACTTTCATCTTCAAAGATGTTCAAGTACTATAGGGTTAGATGTAGCATGAGCCAAGAATATAGCAGCCCCTTTATATGTAAGAGGACAATGATTTCCACTACTATGGATCATTTTCAGGCCATTATTAGAAGTGCAAATGCATTGACAGTTAACAATACAGTCCATAAACATCTAGGCGTGACGGTTTCCATTGTTTTGATTCTGTACCAGAACCTTATGGATTTGTAATTAAAGAAAACAATGACCATGATGTTTATTATTCAGGGGTTTTGACACAACAATTTCAGGCTGATCCGAGGAATCAGGATGCTTTTGAATTAGTAAATACAGGTAATGTAGGACCGGAGAATTCTAGATAAAATGTACATAGAAAATCCTGCACGAACCATAAGCTGCACTGAACTTTTGATCATTTTTAACTGAAAAAATAATAGAAAGAAAGAAAGAAAACATGCACATATCTATATTTCATCACCGCATACATTTCCATATTCACTGTCGCACTGTTTGTAAGAAGTATATGTATTTTTGTGACACTGGTTGCAATGGCCAGAGGAGTAAGGCCATGTCTGGCTTTTGCAGCTGCTAATCCCCCACAAAAACAAAGTGTGCCAAATGGCCTCTGGGTGTTCCTGTGCCATTTGCACCTATATAAAATTATGCAATATGAATATGTTTGGCGCAATAATGGCCACCTTGTATGCAAATAAGTCTAATTGCAAAAACAGTCCAAATTACAAATATCCGGGCTAATAGCCACGCGCAGTTACAGCTAAAATATTAGCGTACTCAGACTGTTGGTGGTAAGTAAGACACATTTTTACTGACTCACTGGGCTATAAACTCCCAAACAAGGTTTCCCAGAGTTAGGTTTAGATTCCTCAACAGTAGTTTTGAGGATTGCCTCTGCACCTTGTTCAGATATATTTGTTCCTTTTTCTCTCTGCCTTTGTTCTGCCGTCTGTGTTCTTGGCGCAAACGCAACATTTATACTTTGCCACATGGATAATTGTAATCAGACGCAAATGAAGGGCAAATTGCACTCAGCTGCACATTTTTATGGGCATGTTTGCGTTGTAATATCATTAGCGCAATTTCTTTTGTGAATCCAACCTTGACACAGGGAAACTAGCGGTGGCAAGTGATGTGAAATTCATGGAGCTAGAAATCCCTTTTTGTTGTTAATTTACCCATCTTTGTGTCGGGTATTGTGCCTGTGCACGAAGAGCAGATTGAGTTGAATGTTCAAGTAGCCAATGAAATATAATATCTAATAAAAAACATACAAATTATTCACGTAACGATCATATATCAATTTTTATATCTGGGTTTCCTAGTTTTCACATCTTTCCTGCACAGAAACAGCTTGCATGGGATCTGCTCCCCTGAGACAGCACAGTATCAATTACCTCAATAGTGTGTATGCTGCTGTATTGCACAATAAGCTGTTTTTTTTTTCCTTCTCACACATTGAAGACATTTATAAGACATTAGGAGATAACAAGTTGGAAATGGTGAGAAGTGATTAGGCAGAGCACTTGACAGATATGAGAGATACAGCGAGTCCCCCGTTTAGCACTTTAACAGTATGTCTCAGTCTGAAGGTAGAGCAAACGGGGGCTTCCTCTTCTCCTCGCCCCCCCCCCCCCCCCCCCCCCCCATCTTTGCTATCCCCACCACAATACATAGCCCACTCAGATATTCACAGCTCTGCAGAGCAGCTTGGCTTCAGCATGAGCTCCAATCCCTCTCACTCTGAATCAAGCTGTGATGGGACAGCAGTCCAGCCTCTCATATTTCCTCAAAAGCACAGTCACTGATACAAAGCTTGACTGGCAGCCAGATCCATCTCTGTTGCTTTTTGTTGCCTCCACCTGAGAGAAAAGCCCTTAAACTGTGATGGCTACTCGTTCTGCTGAAAGGGTATTGTGGGCTTTGTGACAGAGGGGCTCAAGCGACGTGTCACCCAACATAGGATCATCTGATGTGGTCTACCAGAGGGTGCTGTGTGTTCCACATTGAACAGACCCAACAATACAAGCCCTCCCAATGTCTCTCCCTTTCCTTTGTTTCTCATTATTGAGCTAAATAGAATTAAGAGCTTTTCTATTGGGATCATTTTTTTTCTGCACTCGTCTTTTTGAACAACCTGAGGGGGATTTTAACATGCTATTACCCTTTGACACAGTGGTGGTATTGGAGGTAGGAGAGTTGTGAGGTATTTAGCCAGAGCTCCAGACAGTGAAATGGAAGGCAGGAAAAGACCTGCTCTATCCTGCAAGAAGAGATGGAGAAGGCGCCTTGGGGCCGCTGGGGTGGAAGGGCCCCAGCCTTGGTCCTGTCCACTGCAACCTGCCAGACACAGTCTGAAACCCATTTATTCCCAGTGACCTTAAATAAAACGCTGGCTACCCCTGTGGGCCCCATGTGAGGCCAAAACCAAATGGGCTGTGTTCTCCACTCTTTCTACCCCACTGCTAGAGAAAATGAGCTTTACCTGTGGGGGAACTAGAGTCCATGTGACTAAATGCCCCCTCCCTGCATGAGTTTCCCCACAAACTCCATTCCGTAGTTAATCTGCAAAGCTGTCGCCTTTTAATTACTGGCTTTTAGTATTGGGAGTGCTCCAGTGTGAAAACATTTTGATTAATTTTGCAAATTTCAAGCATATGTATCAGTAGGAGAGCTGGACAATTTAAATATTGGGACATATCCAAATTCCTTACCATATATAGAGAGAAATTCTCCCCAAGGTGACAGGGCTGTCTGACAAATCTGGAAGTTCATTACTGCAAGGAACCGACAAAAGAAATATGCAATCCTTGTTGATTAAGTTAGGCTGTCAAAGCGCTGGGTGGTGACAAGAATTAGATAGGTGGGAAATTGTTAGATGAGGCTCAGTGTGTGTCCTTTTATGTCTGTCATGGACGCACGTGGAATGATACAATGTACCAAAGATTCATATCAATGGCTTTGATATTTCAAACCAGTTAAAGCTGGAATCTGTAATGTTTTAGATAATAAATCATTAATTCCAAGACAGAGCCAGTGGACTGGAAGTGTCGATTTCACACCACATTTGTATTTTCATGCACTGAAAATCAAGCATAAGCTGTGTTGTATCACACTTCGATGGCTGCTACACTTGCCTTTGCATTGGTTGCTTCACAAAAAACAGCAGGCGTTCACAGCCCTAAACAACAGCCCACCCGCATATCCATACACAGCTTGCCAAACCCAACAATGTGCAGAAATTAACATATTTCTCTTTTTATTATTCAATCTTCTCATTTATTTAATTGTTTGGTCTATTTGTTGCTTATTTTTCTGAAAAACACAATGTATTCTGTCCTGTCTCCACTTTATCTTAGAAATTCCAGTACCAGCTAAAAAAGTTGCTTAGCCATCAAGGGCACCTATTTGTCACATGAACCCACACAGGGTACCGGTGTTTTCAAGGGCCCACTACACGTCCATGCAGAGCCGAAAGTCTGCATGAGCAACTCTAATTAAAGCGGAGTTAATCACAAATAGCTGGATAGGGCCACAATTGAGGCATATGTTAAGAATGAATTACTAATTAGAGCGGCAAGCAGTGAGACAAGTCCCAGACTGCTTGAGAAGTCTCGGCACGTTACTAATATATGAAAAGGTATAAACAAACAGCAATCTGGTTGTTTAGCTCCTCCATCCCACTTACAAGGATCCAATTATGGCAGATCCCTGGAGCCGCCAATACAATCAGGCAAGAGTGAGTCGGCGTTATGATTAACTGTGAAGGCCACATACTCTCTATGGCGGCTCCAGCCAGCCAGCAGGCCTCCTTTGACAGGGGCGGTTATGTGGCTCAGTGAGCCTCAGGGCTCCACTCCCAGAACAGGCCATTGGAGAGTCCAACACAACAGAACACAACAACAAAACACAGCCTCAGATACTGCATTCAGACTGTGTTGTAATATGTACAAGTTAATTCACTGGATGGCTTGCTTTTATAGGGCGCCCCACAGGGTGCGTTATAACACACAATTAACACAGTAAATTCCTTGAACAATGCTTAAGGTACTGATGTGTACGGGGGAGCACACCTGTTCCCCTCTCAGCACCTTACGACTTTAACGTAAAACACTTTTGATTGAGCAATTTTTATTTTACACCAGAAAGACACAAAAAAAATCCTTCAACTCAAAATCTGAAAACACTTGCTAATCTTCACTGGCGGTTATTGGTTCGATCGGTAAACATTTAGAGAGTTGAATTTTCCATCTGTAAAAGCAAAAGCACAGGCAGCTTCCAAGCAGAATCCATCCACATTAAATCTTTTCCAGTGAAGCCCGCATCCATACATCCAACTGTGCTTTTCACCACACTTTCAGCAGGAGTATCAGTGTGCAGCCGAGAGGTAAGCTGGGCGATGGATGAAATGTGCTTTTTTGCCATTTATCATTCAGCGCTGGAGGTCGTGTACAGTTAGCCATCTGGATCCTGGGGAACTGTAGAACATTGTCCCTGATACCAGACTGTAAGAGCAGTTGAGCCAAGGATGGAAGAAAACCTGTCATATCCCACAGACCGCTCTGCAACAATAATGGATAAGAATTACAAAATAAATTGTTTTTATTAATATTCCATAAAGTAAGTGACAGCTGTAAAGACAGTGTGTGTAATTCTGTATATTTTAGGTATTTCTTGAGTCATTTCCTTTTCCTCCCCACAGGCAGTATGTGGTACACGTTTGTAAACTGAGAGTAGAGAGAGGATCAGTCAGATCATCACCAGCCAGCCGGCACTAACAAGAAACACACCTACCGACACACCACTGGAGGTGAACAGCGTGATATAGTCAGGCACACACACACACACACACACACACACACACACACACACACACACACACACACACACACACACACACACACACACACACACACACACACACACACACACACACACACACACACACACACACACACACACACACACACACACACACACACACACACACACACAGTACTCTGCAGGTGGGAAGCAGCATGATCCAGTTTTAACTTTTACCTGTGTGTACTGCATAAGATACTGACAACAACAAACAGCCAACCACCGACGCCTTTGTTTTCTTTCCTCTGAACCACGAGGGTCTTCTGTTAAAACAGTCATTCCACATCGGTTAGAGACTGGTGCTGGTCCTTATTCTTTTTTTGGGAGCCTTTATTCATAGATTTTCAGTTTACAGAACAAAAACAAACATAATATCCTGTGGAATGGCAACCATTAAGTCCTTACTTAAGCCGAACTGCCTCTCAACCTTAAGCTAGGTCTAACTCCTCCCTCCTTACTGGCTCTTACTGTTGACCTGACTTTTTTTTTTCTCTCCCACTTATGATGTGCCTCATGTGTCTGCAAGTGTGTGTTTTAAAGAACACTGTGTTAGTACAGGGGCAACAGCTAGCCAAGTCTTCGCTCCCTCTCCGATGATTAATATGCCGGCTGATGGTGGAGCTGCAGGGACAAGGGGGAGGTCGACACTGGATATTTGTGTGTGGTTTAATTAGCGCGTTCCTGGCAAATTCTCCATCCGCAATTACGGCCAGGGTTCTTTCTGACCTTTCTGGTATTTTCTGCATGTTTGGCTTTTATCTGATCATGTTTTATTCACGATTGTTGTTGTGTAAATTCTGTTCTGCCCGTCTCTGCTATTGCACAAAAAAATAAACACTTTACAGGATGGCCAAACGGCACTTCTGTCCTTTATGATTTCCCTTTGATTCTTTTTCTCTCCCCACTCTATGAAATTACAAGGTTGCACCATGAAGCGACGAGGCCAATGTGCCACTGGCTGAGAAGCTTGTCCAGAAGGCAGACATACATATTTATAAACATGTCATTTTGTTTGCTTTCATAAAATTCTATTTTGCATGGATGGGGGGGAAATGTTCTAACCACATGTGAATAGCTACCCAGTGGATATAATAGAAACTGTATTTTCCCTTTGAGGTCTTCTTCTTGACATTGGGGTGGAGGCGAGTGAGTAAAATGTATATTTCAGCTAAGAGAGGATAGGAAAAACTGATGGGTGAAAGACAAACTGTTGAGGTGAGAGCATCAGTAATCTGAATAACAAGCCTAACACTGGCTTACTAGGAGATTAAATATGCCAAACTAGTATCTGTATGTTGGAAACCTTTCATTATCAAAATGTATAGCCAAGAGAAAAGACTCGAGATGTGGGGCAAAAGCCTGTCATGCTCCACACTTCATAAGCCGGTCGTTCTCTGCAGACATTCCCTCATGTAGCGAAGTGTGCACAAACTATAGATATAATAAAGACTTATAAAGATGGGTGTCTATGCATGCACACAGGCACACACGACACAAACACAATAGTGCACGTATAAGAGCAGAGGCAGTGCTGGGGGGATTTGGGCTGCCAGGGCCCCTGTGGAGAAGAGATGGCTTCCTGTTTGCAAGTCTTTCTTTAGTGAAAATGCTTAAAACGGGCCAAACGAGAGCAGTGCTTATCCAGCAAAATTGCTGCTAGATGGAGCAGAAAGTGCACAAATTTTCTATGACACCCCAGTAATGAGGTTTTATATTGACCCAGGCACAGCGAGTGGAAGCTGCTCCTCTTCTCCCAAACTCACTCAGCTCTCCTCACCCTCTGTGTGAGGCTCCACTACAACAACCAGTATGGGCTCAGACAGGTAGCAGAGCAAAAACACACACAGCTAAACGAGGGGCACTCATCAAGTATTCATAAACCTCCATTATACTGCTGCTTTTTCCTTAAACTGTGAAAAAATAAATAATTCTCCCTCCTGCACAGAGGGAAAATATTTTCTTCCTCATAACATCAGAGCTGTTTGGGTATGGAGCTGTGCTGCTTCACCAGGTCTTATACCAAATTTAAGCACACAGCCATTTTTGTGGCTTTTTTTGGAGGATGTGCACACACAGACCTTACCAATACCATGTAAAACCCTTTCAAGTAAGTAGTGTTTTTCCCCTTTCACTTTGATATTACATTTCTTATTGAGTCAAGATTCAAATGCTCTTTTAATAAGATTAAGGCGGTTTCAGTAGTTGGAGATGTGATGCCCAGTATTATGCCAATTTCAAATTGTGTGCGTTATTCATTTAAAGCTCAACCATTGGGCAATACACTATTTTGATAATCAGTTAAAAGCATAAGTTGGCCTTTTTTCCTCATTATAGTTTATTTTCTGCTGTTTTTCTCTGTTTATATCATTTGAAACGGAGTATCGTTGTGACAAGCTTTTTGCACCATTTCATGACATTTAAAGAGCAAATGATTAATGCATGAATCAAGTCAATAATTGGCAGATTAATACTAATAATGAAAATAATTGTTGGTTGCAGACCAAATTGATTTATTTAATCTTGAAGACCAACACTAGGAATAAAAAGCTGTTTATTCAACTTAACTTCTCTACAAACCCCTTTCCCCAGTAAAATCATCGGAAGTTAATTAGTCTTCTCCAGAAATAGTATTTCATTTATTTAATCTCCTTAAATAACAATACCTCATTTGAGTTACATAAAAGTGACATTGTCTGCCCTTGAGCACATGTCTGGGGTTCTGTTCTCATATTTGTATTTTACTTCAGAGACTTTGAACCTCCAGAGAAGGATTGTTCCTCTTCAGAGAAGCCAGCCAGGACGCCCCTCCCCGCACATTAAACTGTCTGCTGATTTTAATGGAGATGAGAGAAGCTGATGTGATAGGCCATTACTGAAATCTGCACCAGGTCCACCTGCTGAAACATATTCATCTACAACCTGCTAGTATGTATTGTCTAAAGGTTCTGGTTAAGTCAAAAGTGTCAACACAAATTAGGGTTGTGCTTACTCATAAGAAATGAAAGGCAGTGAGCAGACATAAGGTGGCATTTATATTGCAATGGTTTAATACGAAACGTGTTCTAAACATATTATGTAAATATGTATTTCTCTAATCCATGATCCTAACTTATACTGGTCACAGACAAAAGTGATTTTCCACTACATAAAGACTGCCTGAATGAATTGACTATAATTGTTGGCTTTTACACAAAACTGTACAAACAGAAGTGCGGATGCTTTGATAACTGTGCATGCTCTCCGTTTGATCAGAATCTCCCTGAAGACTTCTCCCTCCCAGAATCCTAAGTGCCTGAGGCGGTGGCCCATGATGCACGGCTCTATATCCTGGAGCTGGAGCAAGTAAAGGTCAGCGCTGGATGTTTGTGGAAACCGGGGGAGCTGCTGATCTCTCAACAGTTATTGTATTCATACAGTAGCACTAACAATGACATTCACAGCAGAAAGAAAAGGGAGAGCAAAAACAACATCCATCTGCAGTGCCGGGGATTAAAGTAAAGGCTGAATTCTTGGAGTCTTGCTAGCGAAGGATCAGCTGACCACAGGCCTGGCACTCTCATTAGCAATATGTTCGTATGTCCATCAGGACAGCATGCACCAAGCTATTTTAAGCGAAAGCACCGCCTGTGAGTTTTTGCAAAGTGTGCAGTCCTCGGATGAATTAAAAATGTATGCTTGGATGGAAATAATTTTGGTATACATCATAATTATTACCTTAAAGGGAAACCCATATCATTTGAAGAGAGGATCGTTATTTTTTTAAGGAATTATGCAAAGGCTTTTTTAAGTTCAGCAAGAGTGGTATCTTCCTTAGCAAACTTCTCACCATCTAGGCCATTTTGTGCGGTTTTCCGTTTAATCTGTCCGAGGTGCCAAGATTCAGTCCGCGCTTTCTGACATCCGTAAGCCTCAAAGGCCACTCACAGTGCATTAAGAATGTTTTCTTTTTGACAGACATCAAAATGTGACCTTTAAATGATTCTTGTTATCAAGGAAGCCCAACAAGAAAATCGATAGGATGCAGCTGGAAGAGGGATTAATGCAGGGAAAATTGATCATTCCATTTCATTTTCATCTTGATTTGATGTGGCAGCCATACACAGCTAATCTGACCACAAACTGCTTTTAACACTTCACAGGAGAATCCTTTGAGGAGGAAAATACAACAAGCTCAACAAGCTTCTCAGTCACACAAACGATAGGGCAGGAGCACGAGCCTTCACTGACAGTTAACCTTAATAATAAAGAAGCTGTTTTTTCCCTTTCCTTTTCATCACTTGTGTGTGTGTGTGTGTGTGTGTGTGTGTGTTTTTTATCGTGTGCCTCAGTGCTATTGCTTCTTTTCACCACAGAGAATACACAAAGCTCATTGTCTCTTTCACACAGTTTATGGCTCCATCAAACTGCAAAAACAAACCCATTAATCATCAGAACACACTGATAGATCATTAATTATTGTACCTCACTGTTGGTGTTACACGTTGTTGAATCCTTTCACGGATAATCATTTTGTCTGAACTTTATTAAACTAACTGTTCATTTACAAAGCCATATCTGGACTCAAGAGTCAGAGAGATAAGAGACTTTATTTTCTTTTAAAGAATCTTTCAGTAAACATTAAAAGGAATATTTGCCATAGAAGAATTGCACCATTTTCCCTGTACACAGATTGGGAGCGCATTAGGGCTGAAATGCCAGAGCTCGACAGATAACGGCGATAACAAAGATAGCAAATCTGGAAAATGAAAAATGGCACTTCTCTTCTACAAGGAGATACATCAGTGTTTATTAAATCAATGCCAGACAGAGGAATCTGAAGGTAAAATAATGAACCACTTATAAATGATCTTTGCTTCGCTGGGCCTTACCTGATCAGGGTGTTCAGGGACCAGCAATGCGAGGCATATTAGGAGAGGTCTATTAATCCTAGTGCTTCTCATAGCTGACTATAAAACCTGTGAGTCCTCTGTGACTTGCTAGACACATCCTTTTTAATTTCTCAACAGTAAAAAAAAAAAAAAAAAGTGAAGCACACAGCTCATTGATTGGGTGTGAAAGTTTGGGTTGTGTGTGTGTATTTCTGCTGTAACAGCGTGGATATTTCATTATGGTGCTCTGGGACACACATTAGGCAGCTCTGCTACCTCTCGCGCGGCATCCATGGCAACGAGGGAGACCGCTCTCCCCGCAGAAATGTGCTTTTAATTGAGTGACATCTAATCAGGCGGTGAAATACAGCGGTGGAGTTAACAAAACAGGTCAACGAGGGACAAGGACTACCAGCTGTAACCGCTGTCGCAGCACAGCCCCGGCGGTGTTGACCAACTCCTATTAAGTCTGCTTTTAATGAACAAAATTACAGAGTTGGAGGTATTTCTGACAAGATCTGTGGGTAAATGTGTGATTGGATATGATGAGGCCTTCTTAAGACTACACCAGCTTGGGGAGGAGGCATGTCTTTGATGTGCAGAAATTACTGGAGCTGAGATGTCTCACAAGCTGCGCCTTAGCACATATTAAACAGGCTCCAAAGGAAACTATCCACCGTCATCTGTTTTCTTCTTTAGCTTGTTGCTTGGTGTGTGTGTGTGTGCTATTTTCTTCCTCAAACATGGATTGTGGTTTAACTGAAATAGGATTTCTTTCCTCATTATCAGATGTTGAATCAGTGCACAGGGGGACACCATCAACTCCGCTCCACCTAAAATCGTCTGAGCTGACAGCACTCGGCGGTGACATACGTAGATAGAGGGGGTGAAGGCGTAGTCTCAGTAAATCTCCCACCGGTGCTTTGGGGAATCATTGGAATTCATGATCTTTTCTCAGTATGCTAACAATAATCTTCTGCTCGCTCTGTCTCGCACATCACCAGGCATAGCAAACACTTGTCTTCACTGAGTCTCGGGGAGCATCAGCTTCCTCCTCAACATGCAAATTTCAGGGCCGTGTCGCTCTTTGTATAACAACTATGTCTTCAACCTTTCCTAGTCAATACCTTTCATACAGCTGGAGGAGGAATCCTGTGTTCATGAGTGGCATGCTTGACAGATACCTACATTCTCATGGAGGATTTTAATTTGATAACCCCCCGAGCTGCAAACAACAGGGAAATGGGATTTTTTTCCCTTAGTGCTGTAGATTACAATAATTCCCTCAGACACATTTTAAGGCTCTCTAAATGTCTCGACTAAACAAACGCTCTGCCCTCACGATGAGAAAAGGTGTACGTTGTTTTTGTTAAGCAGGGTATAACAAATGTTTCTGCAGTAAATTCTGCTGGATAAATAAAATGCCAGCCAAGACAAACGCATCTGTGTATGTGCAGAAAGAGAGTTCTTAATATGGAAGCTACTAAGGGTGTAATATCAGCTTACTAGAGACTGGGCTGTTGACATATGCATTAGCTCTGATAAAAATATTTCCTACAAGGCTTTTAGTTCTGGTGAATTGTTCTACACATCTTTGACCGACCAGATGATCTGTTCCTCTAATAAAGACAAATCTTGAACTTTGTTCGGTGGGAGCTTTTGGCATATGCGCTAAATATTCATGTGATATGTTTTACCTATTTTATTATATTTTATGTACTCTTGTTTGTGTCTTTTTGCAGTCTCAGACAAATGTCCCTTTGGGCACTATAAAGCTGAAGTTGAAGCTGAAGTTAGCATTAAGACAACAGATGGTTGTGATATAGTAAATTCTCACCACGGCCGCTGAAAGAGGTGCTGAATATGTTATGAGTACCAGTGAAGGCAAATAAAAATAAAACCATACGCTCAGGTACATAAATTAATTACTGACGTTTTAAGTGCACTTAAATCACTCTGCTTTGTTTTCCACATTTCAAACATTTACTTCATTTAGATGTAAACTTGGCAAATGTGATGAAAACATCCACAAAAGGCCTGTTTTTGTTTAGAATGTTGAAAGTAAAAATACTAAACTTGTGTGCAACTAACACTGCGTCTCCGTATTTTTTTTAACAGGACAATAATAGGGTGACTGATTTGTGATTGCAATCACATTGCAAAATGTTTCTAATGCCGTGTGTCTTATCACACTCATGGTATTACGGAACCGTTTCATCTGCCTCACCTCCAGCGTGAAGCTTTGATGGTGTCAAGTGGGAGACGACAACCAATTAAAAGCAAATCAGTCAAACAACTGGGGGTCAGATCTCAAGATGCTCCCAATCACTCATAATTTCCCGTTGTTTTGCTGCGATATTCCTCGCTCCTGATTGGGGCCTGATAAGTAGGAGTGCATAATGGTCAGTACATCTGTATGTGGAATTGTATCTCATTAATAAATACGAAGAAATGCAGTCTACCTCACCAGCAAAACACTCTCATCTCGTTTCGGAATAAAAGGAAAGTGGCCCCTCAGACTATTTTACTTTAAACAAACAAGGGGCATAGGTAAGAAGAGGTGAAGCACCTTTAATAATAACTGTGCACGCAGCGCTGCACAGGGTGATAACTCTGCTTGTTTTAAGGGCTGGAAGATGATAGGAATGGCATGCGTGGGGTCTGGCAGGACGAGGCAGTAGTCCTGATAGTGTTTCTGTGCACGTCCTGCCCTGTTAGTCATTACTGTGTGCAGACGAGGGGTGATGTTTACTCTGCTGAGACAAGCAAGTCTACTGCTCTGGGTTGCAACCTTGTGACTTCCTTCTCCCTCCTGCTGCCAGCTCTCCTAACGTCTGGCCCCGGCCCCGCCACTCCAGCCGGCCTATCGCTGCTGCTAAACGCTCACCGTCCGTCTACCAGGACTGGGGTTTATTTGGGGGGAATAAATCTGGCAAGAAATGGATTATGCATTGCTGAGCGTATTGTCTTCCTCGTGGGTGTTCGGGTGATATTTCAGGAAATAATAGCATAACGTACACAGGGGATGTGATGCTGCAACACAATGCTGTGTTATATCCCCTCCCTCTGTCTTTAGTTTCCTTGTGTTGTCATTTTCAAAACATTACCTCCACCCACACACACAGGAGAAAAAAAGAGAGAGATGTACTGCAGGACAAAATGTATTAAATAGGTAGATGTAATCCTTGGTAATAGAAGTAAAAGGAAATGAATTAAAATGCAGATGATTATCATTTAAAGAGGATTAAAAGAAATGAGAGACTATTTAAAAAGATGTTAGCAAACACAATTGACAAGTTATTTGTGTTGTGCTAATAGCTTAAGGACAGTGGAAGTAACAGAGCACAGAGAGACACATGGGACACAAATAAAGAGAATGCAAGAGTGATAATGGAACAAACATTAACGACAATAAGAAAAAGTTAGACAGAAACATGTCGAACATAACAGAAGTGAAAGATAATGGCAATGATTATGATAGATAATGGCAAAAGGGTCAAATCAATCATAATGCACCAAATAAAAAATGAAATGATTACCAAGCTTATGCAGGAGGTCAGGGGTCAGAGTTCAATATAAACACGGAAACCATTATGGCGTCTGCACGGTTGTCTCTGGAAGAAATAAACAAGGAGTTGATGTAAGTACACTTCACTGTAAGTGCTGTTTAAGTCTTACATCTACTTGACAATATGTAACACTCAAACATTAATGTGACACACGGCTGTAGTAAGCGCTGATTCACAGCAGCGCACAAAGCTCAGTTTCCTTAAGTGGTGGTGGGCTATTTCAGGGTTTAGTGAATCACAGACAAACATATTCCAGCCCTTTAAAACAATACAAGGCATCTTTTTATCATCCCATAACAGCGTGGCAAGCATAAATTAAGCGTTTGCTCATTTCAAAACCTCTCAGCAAAATTAGGTAGACTAAGCAAGACACCAGTGCCTGAACATCACTCACGCTTTATGTTTTGTGCTTTAATGCCCGCCCCTACGCCTACGCTTACACACAAAGCACACTGGAGGTTTACACACACTTTTTACAATAGTAGGACAAAGAGTGTGTTTGAAAATCCTATATTAGCCTTAAAAACTGACTCCAAGGACAACAAAAGGCATTAGACTTTGCCAAATATGTTTCAAAGCTGTGCAGTCAAAGCAGAAAAATATTCATCTATTTGAGTATAATTTTTTTGTTTATGGGAAGTGGGTAAGAAATACACCAAATAAAATATATTCTTGAAAAGAGAAATTCAAATGTGCTGCTCTGGGGTGTTTTAGCACACTGTGTTTGTACAAAATCTTCAATCTCTAAAAAGATTTATACCGTTTTCTTCTACAAAATACTCATGAGATCCACGGGGTGAGTGACACGGCGTCTCTACAAGTTATTCACTTTCCTGGCACTTAGAAATAATGATATTTACCATGCAGAGTTGCATATATAATACAGAGCAGCTTATCTTACAGTGGAGCCCATTAAAACACCAACTAAAACATCTCATCTTTGGTATTATAAGCTGATGACTCATGTGTTTTTTAATTGAAGCCCCAGAAACCGTTCTTCTCAATTGTTAAAATATAAAGCTAAAAGAAAAAATCCACTGAGGAACAGCTAAGGGGCCAGATGTCACATTTAACAGCACATATAATAAATGGTTTTACAAAGAAGAAACATGTTGCCCGGCCCAGCCTAGACATGAAATCCAAACACCATTAAATGTAAGACAACAATACACATTAGGCCCTAAGGCAACATATCAGCTCGGAAACAAGGAGGGGAGTACCTTTGGAAACAACATCGTGGTTTATTAGTGTTTGGCACTTCAAGAACATCACGCACAAACTCCCAAATAAATGCATTTTGAGATTCTTCAGTGGTGCTATAAAATAAAAGGAAGGAGCCCAAGGGTTGGGAAGGCACTTGAGGAGGCGTATGCATCTGTGTGTGATTAGTTCCAGCACCTAAGACAAAGCACGCAGCGCAAATGTAACCTCATCATAATCTATGTGTTGCAAAGGCATGGAAACACTCACCCAGAAAACAACAACAACTGCTGTACGGTATAGCCTACCGTTGTGACAGCGCCTAGCGTAAACCATAGTCCTGCCAGTGCTCTCCACCCATCATTAATCGTGTGATCGTTGTGGAACAGAAAACAGCACGGGTTTGAGACGTGACATCTCTCAGGTATTAGCCGCTAATTGCCGTCATCTAAACAAACAGCACTTTCTGGAGAAAACAATCTATATTAATTATTTGTTTCTTTTTCCCCCTCTGCAGAATGCACACTTCTCAGGCGCAAAAGATAAATGCTCATTCTATAATTACAACTAATTGTGCAAATAATTGCAAAGTTCTAGTGCCACGTATAGCCACAATAAAACAAAAGCAATCCATGTGGCTCTTGGCTGTGAAATTGAAACGGTCCTATTTCCTCCAGTATCTGTCTTCTGCTCATTTATTATCTAGCATGTGTATCTGCTCTCTGGTAAAAGCCAGATTCTGCAAAAGTGAGGGGCAGGGAGATGGAAGGAGGCTGATGACAGGGATTCAGGGATACTCTGAATGCAGACATGCTGTTCCACCGCCTTGCCTCTCCCAACAAAACATTTGAAAAGCTTCAAAGCCCAAAGCCTTCAGAATATGTCTTTTGATTATATCCAAGTTTTTTTTTTTTAAAGAAGGGGGGGAAAAAGGAACAAAACAAAACATTACCTGTAAATCGAAAATAGCCTTTTGCAGAAGGTTTTTGCACCTAATCCCTTTTCATTTCAGGTCAGTAAAATATTAGTGCTTTCTCACCGCTCTGATGGTCAAAGCACATTTCAAAGATTCTGTGTGCCTCTCCAGCAGAGGGAAGAAGAGAGAAGAGTGTGGGGGGGGGAGAGAGGGGCCAGTGGGGAGCTCAGGCAATCCCCCATCTATTACAGACGAACCAATCATCAAAGACAAATTACAGTAAACTTCACTGGGATATGCTAATTCCAAATTAGATGCAAGTCATCAAAAGATCAGCATTGCAATATTTTGCATCTCTAAATTGGAAATGTCTGCTTTCAGAGCAGGTTTTAATACCTATAGAGGATGAAGAAAAAAATATGAACCCCATCCAGGCCAAGACCTATTTCAAAACAGAAAAACATTAATGTGGTGCTTTGATAGTCCATGATATCCTAGATGAAAGTCGAGGTAGTGATATCTTAGATGTTTTAACAGAAGAGAACAGCAGTCGATAATTGTGAATAAGGAAACAAAACATCCCAGTGTTGGAAATGGGCCACAGTTTATGTCAAGGCACAATCACATGTCTCTTATGTGATGAATTTTGCTTCCTAAACCACCGTTTTTTTCTGATTATGAAGCCACGTTCACAGCATCTGAAGTCAAACTGTGTCACATTGTTTTATCATAAATTTTCATGGCTGCCTTATTGTCCCAACATGGCATTCCTCCAAAATTTGAGAACAATTATTGTTGATGACAGTGACACTACTCCTTTTCAGTGTCATCCTTTCACTGAAGTACAATGCTATATTCTTAATCCCCTTTTGGTGTTCTTTGTAAGGCCAGACAGCATAACTGTTCCCCCTATTGTCTATTTGTGTCAGTAGGCTCAGTGTAATCAGTGTGCATAGCTGTGGCTGTTGACTTTCAGTTTTATAGGAGTCTAAATAGAGCTGCATTAGTTTGTCGCTTTTCTTTCTTTTTCTAAAAGCACTCATACACAAGTGAAAGTGCTTTATTTCCCAAGGACATTTAAATTTGGCTAAATAAAACTGAATTTCCACTGAGGTCTCTTGCTTGTGTTCCAGTTAAATTCAGCTTATAATTAGATTGTTGTAGTGGGATTGACTGTTGTGCAGAAGGTATTGCTGGAACCATGGTTGAAAATACCTATTAATATAAAATAGTCTGCCCTGTTGTTAAACCTACAGGTTTCATTAGTTGACATTGTGCTCGACTCATTTTGTTTACTTTTCGTAATATCTTCTTAAATTAGTTTGTCGTACAAACAGTACTTTGTGCTAACTATGTTCCCATAATCTATGCGCACATGCTCGGCCACTTGAGAATAAACAAATTGTAAGAACATCTAAACTTAGTCACTCAGCAAAAAAGCCTTTCCCAGTTCCTTTTGTTCTGTAAAATGCTGATTACAGATCAACAAACTGTTCTCTGCTTTGCAAAGTATCAACCACAAGTTATTATAGCTCATAATTATAATCTAATTTCCCATCGCGATCATAAACACATCGATGACTCATATTGTGTTGGAAAATGCTTCCAGGGTGATCTTTATTCGGAACAGCGCGGACATCATCAATGTGCCGTTGATTTGCAGAATAGAGATGTCAATATGCAGCGGTATTTATGTCCTTAGCACATCAGTTGCAACATCAGCAGCAGTGCAATAAAAAATGAACACATACACAGAACCCTTGCTTCTCTACATAGACAAATAACTTTTCAAAACAGCTAACCTCTGCACAACGTTCTTACACAAAGTCCTCGATGTTCTCATTCACCAGGCAAGAAGTGTTCAGAAACTTAGCGCCCCTTAAAACCACAAATTGATTTTCTTCTTTGTTTTCTGACAGACTTTAAACTGTTTCCAGTTTGTATACTAAAGCTAAGCTAACTGTCTCCAAGCTGTAGATTCATATTTAGCATATAGATATGAGATTGGTACTGATTTACTCATCACAATCAGTGCAAGAAAGCTAATAAGCATAATTCCCAAAATGTTAAGCCAAGTCCTGTAAAGCTATTTAAATACAATGTCATTTTTTTGCTTGAATTCAGTTTTTTTCTCCAACAGGAATAAAAAAAAAAAGGTATTGATTTCTGAAGCTGCCTCCTCTGATCAGTATGGATACCACTGTCTTCCATTTTTGTTTCCATTTGTTGTTGATTTGAGGAAGTGAGTCTCGAGTGCCAAGACGCAGTTAGTTTAAACAATAGAAACACAGACAGACAATTACCCAGTCCTGAGGGAGTCACAGACTAAAGATATCTCGTGATTTCAAGGCTGACTACCATATCATCATTACTTCTCATTTCTCAATATAACAGAATTCCTTATTTTTGACTCATTATACCTCTAAGGTTGATTTGTTTCTTAAGAAATATGAAAAATACCTCCTAATAGTTCCACATCATACCACAAAACAATGTTCTTCTTTGTTTTGTGTGAGACTTAGACTGTTTCCAGTCTTTATTCTAAGCTAAGCTAGCTGTCTCCATGCTGTAGCTTCATGTTGAGCATACAGATATGAGATTGGTGTTTATTTTCTCATCCAAATCAGTGCAAGAAAGCTAATAAGCAGATATCTCCAAATGTCAAATTATTCCCTTAAAGCTGTTTTTAAATAATGTTTTTTCGCAGCTTGAATCTAAATATTTATCAATATAATCAATTTAATATTGAGCTTGTGAATGAACAAGACTTAATAAAAAGATATTGATTTCAGAGGCTGCCTCCACTGATCAGTATGGATACCACCGTCTCCGCTCTTTGTTTCCATCTGTTGTTGATTCGAGGAAGACGAGTGCTAAAACGCAGTTCGTTTAAACAATAGAAACACAGACAGACAATTACCCAGTCCTGAGGGAGTCACAGACTAAAGAGCCGGTCAATATTTCCGTGCAACATATGCATCAAAATGGCTGGGTCAGCTCCAGCATCGAGCCTCTTCTCCCAATCTCTGTCCAAGGGGGAGAACAATTGTCACTAATGTGTGAATGCGCTGATGAATATACCCTTTGCGTTGGACACCTGACATGTTAAAGCACAGCTTATGTTCAGAGGCAATGAGCGCTGCTTCGACAATGTCAATATTTCTCTCCAACATGCAGAGTATGCATAAAGACTATGACAGACCAGGTATATGAGCAAATGAGTAGACAACAGGGGCAGAGGACTGAGGGGAATTAATAGCTGGAGCAACAAACGACATACACACCAACATACACACACATAGGTTGTGGCACATAATACACACACAAAAACAAAACCACAGGGTAATGTTTCCCTCAAAAACACAAGATATACCCTGAGCTGGCGTCTGACTGGTGAAACATGAACAAGTGAAAGGGAGAAAGATGTTCAAAAGCTCCTCCATTAACAGTGTCTTGTTGTGGAAGTGAAGCCAGCCCTCCTCTGTGACTCTCACCCGTGACGGCCTACTTTATTTAAGGCATTTGTGGTCAGGTAAACAGATTTTTATTTCTTCAGTTCTTTCAAGAGAAAAATCCCTGACTTACGCCTCATTTGATGCCCCCCTCGACACCCTCCACCCCCCACCCCCCTGTTCTCATACTCCCAAACCCCCCATCTTCCAGCAGAAGGCTTATCATCAAAGCACAACAAGGATATATTGTCAGGAATTCTTTTGGGTAGTCCTGATTGAAGAGGCTGACTTTTATTCTCTCAAGTACACCCCTTCCTCTTTTCCCTGTGCCATGGTACACAAGGGTACCATTATGGTGGCTGTGGACTTCATCCATTCATCATTCTTCTCACCTATGAAGCAAAACACACATATATCAACTACAGCTGCCCTCCCTCCTCCCTAAATCATGCTTTGTTCTGCTGTGTGTAAAGAAAACTGCCTCAGCTTTGGACATTAACACCCACCGAGCCAGAGGAAAGCGATGCAGGAAGAAGAGAGCTTCAGTGGCTGCACAGCACAGTGTGCATTTAAGAAATGAAGAGAAAGCAATTAAAAAGAGATATTTTGGGGGTTTAATTATTTTAAGCAATAAAAAAGGATATCTATCTTGTGAATTAAGTGTATAGCTGAGACATTGTGGTTCACATTTTGAGTATTTCTTTTAAGTCTGACATAAAATGGTTATTAACCTGAGGTAAAAAGGATTCCACATGTTTTTCAGATATGTATTTCTGACTGCAGAATTAAAGTCTCATTACCAACGCAAGCAATCCCCTCAATTCAGGAGGTTAACGACTGTGTTCAATGCAGATATCATCATAAGTGAGCATATCCAAAACAGCTTGCAGCTGGTTGAAGCACCGTTGTGTGCTCTGCAGCTTCTCACAGTGTTTCAGCCCTAAGTGTGCTCGTGCTTTGACAGTTCGTAGGTGATATCAGGATTCATTATAATAAATATGGGCTATTACAGCAAAAATGACATTCACTGAATGCCTGAAAATGCACTACATAAATGAAACACTTCTCTCTGAGCCTTATAGCTTACAAAAAGGAATTCTTTAAAGGGTGTTTCATTGGTAGATGCCAGTATTAGCCACATTTGTTCAAATCTGACATGTTTCTATGATAGGTGGGTGCTAGCAGGAACATGCTAATGATGAGTTCACTTTCAGCCTCTCATTTAACTCCTGTTTGGGGAGAAAGTTGGGGTTTTAACGCAGTGATTATATCCACCACAATTAAAAGTATCTGGTAGAAGGGAATCAGTGGGCTGACCATTTCAACATGACTACAGATTTCTATATATTTAAATCATTATACCTTCAAGGTTGGTTTGTTTCTTAAGACACGTGAAAATGCCTAGTATTAAAATAGCATAGCATAGCTCAAGGACATGTTCAATTGCTCTGAAATGGCGAGATACGTAGGCATCGGTACAAGGCTACTTTGGATTTAACTCAGCTGGACACCTTGTCTTAGGAAATGGAGCATGACCGGTTTGCATACTTTATGTAGGAGAGTTAATTGTGCCGGGATTATTTGCCATTTATTCATTACACAAGCAATTTCTCTTGCATTATTCATCTTCCAACAGGATGCAGGGCATGTTTTAATCATACTGAATACAGATTGACAGTGCTGTGTCACCACTACTTTCCAAGTGAAAAGCAGAAAGCCAGCCCATCTTTGTTCAGCGTTGCAAATGTTGAAATTTAAACAGATTAAAAAGTGTACACGTCCAAATATCATTGGCATTTTAATGAAAAGGAGATGTTTACATGGTTTTTTTTTGCCGCTTTTTTCTGATGGGATTGCAAAATGCCAAAAAAAATAGGCAGCCTATCTTCTGAGGGATGTTAGATTGTTGTGTGTGTAGCTGTGATACAACACAGCAGGGGGGCTCTGTCCTTTTAAGCTGTAATCCTTTCCTCTCCAAGGAGGAGGAGAGGCTGAAGATCAGAAAGCAGAGAGAAGGTATCCTCTTCCAGATACAAACCCATGCCATTGTGCTCGTGCCCTGTACTGAAGCTGTCACTATTGGTGTCGGGGACCATGAGGCAGGCAATTTTAGCGTCGTGGTGTGAATCGATACCCAATCACATCACGTTCCCCGGCAGCATATCAACCTGAAGAGGCCGTAGCGCAATTTACAGCATATTGTTTTTGGCCCTG